>NW_024108970.1:0-50008 GCF_013358895.1 Oreochromis aureus | reverse complement strand
GTTTAATTTTTGTGATTTTTTTCAAAATACATGCGTTGTTATGGTTGCTATGCACCTGGCTTTCAGTGGGCCACTGTAGGTTTTGCAGTTTTCTCTTTATGTCCGAACAACTTCTTGCTACTCGCTCAATTTTCACTCAACTTCCACAAATTATACATCAAAACGTAGGTATTTTTGCTGGCTTTCACAAAATGTCACTATCATTGTTGTGGGATTTATAGAATTTTGGCAAATCTCCTCAGACCAACACAAAGTCGGAAAACTCTCCATAGAAAGTCAATGGAGAGTTTGTTCAAAATCACCGCTTGATTTCTGTAATGAGAGGCATATTCGAATCGTCATATCTCCTCAACGAAGCGAAGTTAAAACATGAGGCTTGTCCGAGTATATCTTCAGACACTCCTGACGCTCACAATTCAAGAATTTCTTTCTCACCTATTACCGTTCTGAAATGAGTTAGACTTGTTTGAGGGTAGGAAATTCGTCCTTCGCTCAGATTTCTTCAGATTTCAAACTCTGGAAATGAACCACTTTTTTCTCTTGTCATATCTTTTTAATGGATTTCCACAAAGACCTGAAAATTTCCATGATTGTTCACCAAAGCCTGCTGTCTCTTACGGTGAAAGAATGATATTGATACTCCAAATAGATTTTGAGTTAGAAAGCGTTGTTTGAGGGCAGGTCAAGGCAGTTTTTGCTTCGCCTCTACTCAGTTATGGTGTATTACAAGTCAAATATCTTTAATAATTCATATTTTAATGATAAATTGTAAACACTTGAAGATTCCCCCATCTCTTCTGAACAAAACGGTGTAAGAATGACCGTTCTAGCCCCTACGGTTAGGAAATTATGGCTATTTGTTTGAGAGGAATCCTCACTATGAGAAATACACTGCATACACTGCAGAAATCCTGCCTCTCCCTGTGCTGAGTGTGTAAAAACGGCTGCACCTGTTTTGGCGGGAAAAAGTACACAGCCTCTCTGATTGGTGGATTCAAATTTAGCAGCTCCCAGGCTGCTTGACTGACCTAGAAACTTGCTTGTCTCTCCCTATGTGTGTGTGTGTGTGTGTGTGTGTGTGTGTGTGTGTGTGTGTGTGTGTGTGTGACAGAGAGAGAGAAAGAGAGGGCGAGACAGAGTTTTTATGGGAGCATCTTATTGTATGATTTAAATTCAATATATTTAGACTGGTTGACTGAATTTGATCCTGTGTGTGTCTCTCTGTGCATGTGTGTTTCCATATGTTTCCATATTTGTGATTGTGTGACTGTTACACTTTTTTTGCTGAGTTTTTTTTCATTTAACAAGTACATTTGAAGGACCCTTAGCATGTTCAGCATTTTTTCAGCTGTCCATTTTGCTTTTCCAGTTTTTCTGTTTAAGTTATTACTATTGTGCTGAATCATACTATTTCTGCTATTTTATAAGATTTGTGCTAAATATAGTATTTCTACCCAGTATAGTATTTCTGATTAATTATAGTTTTCTACCAAATCATATTACAGTATTTTTGCTTTTTATACCATTTTTATAGCATTTTTATATTGCTTAATATAGTATTTCTGCTTTTTATAGGATTTGTGCTTAATACAGTATTTCTGCTAAATGTAGTATTTATTCTTAATCACACTATTACTATATATTTCTGCCAGCTTCCCAGCCAGCCAATCATATCTGAGGTCTGCCGTTTCTTCTCTCGTCATATCTCAGCGACGGATGTACAAAGAGTAATGAAAATCGCAGTCAAAGTACACCAAAGTCCGCTGATTCACCCAGTACAAGAATTATGCTCCTAGTCCACCTAGTTTTGGAGTTACACGACGTTTTGTAACTCAAAAACGGCGCTCTTTGCCTCACACCGCGATCTAATTCTGACTGCTCATCACCCTGTTTCCCAAGTGCTCACTGTCTTTCCCAGTGGGGCAGCTGGTAATGACACAGGTCTGCAACCCAAAGGTCGTGGGTTCAACTCCACCTTGGACAACATGTTTTTTGCCCTACAAATTAATACACTATCACAGACCACTAATTCATATTCATCATTTATTACAATTCTCAAAACTTTTTACCAGCTTTTCTAATATGGACCTCACATTCTTCTTAACACTCCATGGCACAAATACTCTTCCCTTTAGGCTCTGTGAATGTGTGTGTGTATCAATATTTCTCCCATTTTAAAGTATTACTCCTCCATAATTGATTTCTCTTAAATCAAAGTACTTTTACTACATCTTAGTACTTCTGCTCAATCATAGTATTTCTGCTAAAACATGGTTTTTGTGCCAAGTCATCAGAATCATGTTTATTGGCCAAGTATATGTGCATACAAATACAAGGAATTTGGTTCCGGTAGATGGTGGCTCTCGAGCACAGCAATGTAAATCTCACACACACACACACACACACACACACGCACCCACACACACACGTATCTATATATACATTACACATGCATACACATACATACACAAAGCTGTGTAAACCAACTATAAATAACTAATCTAAACGTATATACATAAAATACAGAAATGAAATGAGGTGGAATGAATACTACAGAATGTACATAAGGTGCAGTTGCAGTCTGGCAGTGGGAGCAGTGTGACAGTTCAACTGTTTAGAAGGGAGATGGCGAGGGGAAAGAAACTGTTCCTGTGTCGGGTGGTCCTGCTCTGCAGGCTTCTGTACCGTGTGCCAGAGGGCAGCAGATCAAAAAGTCTGTGTCCAGGGTGTGAGGGGTCTGTGATGATTTTCCCTGCCCGTTTCCTGGTTCTTGAGAGGTACAGATCCTGGATGGAGGGCAGGGGGCGCCGATGATCCTTTCTGCTGCCCATACAGTCCGCTGCAGTCTGCACCTGTCCTGTTTAGTGGCTGCACCATACCAGACTGTGATGGAGGAGCACAGGACAGACTCAATGACTGCAGTGTAGAACTGGATCAGCAGCTCCTGTGGAAGACTGTACTTCCCCAGTTGTCTCAGGAAGTACATCCTCTGCTGGGTCTTTTGAGGATGGAGTTGATGTTGGTCTCCCACTTCAGGTCCTGGGAGATGGTGGTACCCAGCAACTTGAAGATCTCCACAGTCGACACAGGGCTGTCTGATATGATGAGGGGGGCAGAGTTGAGGGATGTCTCCTGAAGTCCACTGTCATCTCTACAGTTTTAAGAGTGTTCAGCTCCAGATTGTGCTGACTGCACCAGAGTACCAGCCGCTCAACTCATCATAACATTTGTGTTATGTTATAGTATTACTACTAAGTGGAGGAATTTCTGTCATGTTACAGTATATGTGCTGATTACAGTATTTCTGCCAAATATAGTATTTCTGATTAATTATAGTTTTTCTACCAAATCATATTACAGTATTTTTGCTTTTTATACCATTTTATAGGATTTTATATTGCTTAATATAGTATTTCTGCTTTTTATAGGATTTGTGCTTAATATAGTATTTCTGCTTTTTATAGGATTTGTGCTTAATACAGTATTTCTGCTAAATGTAGTATTTATGCTTAATAACACTATTACTATATATTTCTGCCAGCTTCCCAGCCAGCCAATCATATCTGAGGTCTGCCGTTTCTTCTCTCGTCATATCTCAGCGACGGATGTACAAAGAGTAATGAAAATCGCAGTCAAAGTACACGAAAGTCCGCTGATTCACCCAGTACAAGAATTATGCTTCTAGTCCACCTAGTTTTGGAGTTACACGACGTTTTGTAACTCCAAAAAACGGCACTCTTTGCCTCACACCGCGATCTAATTCTGACTGCTCATCACCCTGTTTCCCAAGAGCTCACTGTCTTTCCCAGTGGCGCAGCTGGTAATGACAAAGGTCTGCAACACAGAGGTTGCAGGTTCAACTCCACCTTGGACAACATGTTTTTTGCCCTACAAATTAATACACTATCACAGACAAGTAATTCATATTCATCATTTATTACAATTCTCAAAACTTTTACCAGCTTTTCTAATATGGACCTCACATTCTTCTTAACACTCCATGGCACAAATACTCTTCCCTTTAGGCTCTGTGAATGTGTGTGTGTATCAATATTTCTCCCATTTTAAAGTATTACTCCTCCATAATTGGATTTCTCTTAAATCAAAGTACTTTTACTACATCTTAGTACTTCTGCTCAATCATAGTATTTCTGCTAAATCATAGTAATTTTGCCAAATCATGGTTTTTGTGCCAAATCATCAGAATCGTGTTTATTGGCCAAGTATATGTGCAGACAAATACAAGGAATTTGGTTCCGGTAGATGGTGGCTCTCGAGCACAGCAATGTAAATCTCACACACACACACACACACACACACACGCACCCACACACACACACGTATCTATATATACATTGCACATGCATACACATACATACACAAAGCTGTGTAAACCAACTATAAATAACTAATCTAAACGTATATACATAAAAGACAGAAATGAAATGAGGTGGAATGAATACTGCAGAATGTACATAAGGTGCAGTTGCAGTCTGGCAGTGGGAGCAGTGTGACAGTTCAACTGTTTAGAAGGGAGATGGCGAGGGAAAGAAACTGTTCCTGTGTCGGGTGGTCCTGGTCTGCAGGCTTCTGTACCGTCTGCCAGAGGGCAGCAGATCAAAAGTCTGTGTCCAGGGTGTGAGGGGTCTGTGATGATTTTCCTGCCCGTTTCCTGGTTCTTGAGAGGTACAGATCCTGGATGGAGGGCAGGGGGCGCCGATGATCCTTTCTGCTGCCCGTACAGTCTGCTGCAGTCTGCACCTGTCCTGTTTAGTGGCTGCACCATACCGGACTGTGATGGAGGAGCACAGGACAGACTCAATGACTGCAGTGTAGAACTGGATCAGCAGCTCCTGTGGAAGACTGTACTTCCCCAGTTGTCTCAGGAAGTACATCCTCTGCTGGGTCTTTTGAGGATGGAGTTGATGTTGGTCTCCCAATTCAGGTCCTGGGAGATGGTGGTACCCAGCAACTTGAAGATCTCCACAGTCGACACAGGGCTGTCTGATATGATGAGGGGGGCAGAGTTGAGGGATGTCTCCTGAAGTCCACTGTCATCTCTACAGTTTTAAGAGTGTTCAGCTCCAGATTGTGCTGACTGCACCAGAGTACCAGCCGCTCAACTCATCATAACATTTGTGTTATGTTATAGTATTACTACTAAGTGGAGGAATTTCTGTCATGTTACAGTATATGTACTGATTACAGTATTTCTGCCAAATATAGTATTTCTGATTAATTATAGTTTTTCTACCAAATCACAGTACAGTATTTTTGCTTTTTATAGGATTTTATAGGATATTTATATTGCTTAATATAGTATTTTTGCTTTTTATACGATTTGTGCTTTATACAGTATTTCTGCTAAATATAGTATTTATGCTTAATCATACTATTTCTATATATTTTTGCCAGGTCCTCTGTGAAGACTGAGACATTCAAATGTACATATCAGGGCTCTTGCTTGGCTTCCAAGCCGCCAATCATATCTGAGGTCTGCCGTTTTTCTCTCGTTATATCTCAGCGACGGATGTACAAAGAGCAATGAAAATCGCAGTCAAAGTACACCAAAGTCCGCTGATTCACCCAGTACAAGAATTATGCTTCTAGTCCACCTAGTTTTTGAGTTACACGACGTTTTGTAACTCCAAAAACGGCGCTCTTTGCCTCTCACTGCGATCTAATTCTGACTGCTCATCACCCTGTTTTCCAGGTGCTCACTCTCTTTCCCAGTGGCACAGTTTGTAATGACACAGGTCTGCAGCCCAAAGGTCGTGGGTTCAATTCCACCTTGGTCAACATGTTTTTTACCTACAATTTACTACACTATCACAGACCACTAATTCATATTGATCATTTATTACAATTCTGCAAACTTTTATGATTTTAGCAGCTTTTGTAATATGGACCTCAGATTCTTCTTAACACTCTATGGCACAAATACTGTTCCCTTTAGGCTCTGTGTATGTGTGTGTGTATCAATATTTCTCCCATTTTAAAGTATTACTCCTCCATAATTGTATTTCTCTTAAATCAAAGTACTTTTACTACATCTTAGTACTTCTGCTCAATCATAGTATTTCTGCTAAATCATAGTATTTTGCCAAATTATGGTTTTTGTGCCAAATCATAACATTTGTTTTATGTTATAGTATTACTACTAAGTCGAGGAATTTCTGTCATGTTACACTATATGTGCTGATTACAGTATTTCTGCTAAATCATAGTATTTCTACTATATTATATTTTTCTTTCTAAATATAGCATTTCTGCTATATAATTGTATTACTGCTATGTTATAATATTTGTGCTAAACCAGAGTATTTCTGCTGAAACATAGTATTTCTGTCAAATTACAGTATTTGTGCTAAAACATAGTATTTTTAAAAAAAAATTTCAATATTAATAGTAAATTACAGTGTCTGTGGTAAATCGCAGCATTTCTGCTATGTTGTACTGTTTTTCTAAATCATAGTATTTCTGTAATGTTTAAAAATGTTTGGCTAAATATATTCTTTTTGTTATCTTATACTATTTCTCCTAAATTCTTGTATTTTTGAGAAGTTATCGTGTTTCTGGTAAGTTACAATATTTCTACTAAGTTCTGCTATGCTACTGTATTTCTGCCAAGTATTATGTTTCCTCTAAGATATTGCAGTTCTGCTAAGTTACTACATTTTAGCAAAGTTCCTTTGCTTCTGCAAAGTTTTTACAATTTCTGCAACTTTTCAGCTTTTTCAGCTAGTTTCAGCAGACAGCTCCAGCTTTAAAGCATCCACACTGCATTTTCGCAGGAAATGCAAATTTTCTAGTTCTACTTTATTATTATTCCAGTTGCCACCTTTTTTGTACGTTTTTGGCACTTAACTAGTCCCACAATTTTCAGCCGATTTTCACCGTTCAAATTTTAAACTATTCTGCTATTTCTGCTAATTCCTGCTATGACTTTTGGTATTTTATACTGTTATACTTTTTAAAATATTAAGCTTTTTTCCTTTAATTTGTCCCATTGAAATGAATGGGAAACTTCTGCAATTCTGCTAAAACTTGCTTGTTTTTGAAACTTAACTACTTTTTCCTACTTTCACATAGAACAACCATTCAAACTTTAAAATGTTCACAAATTATTGGGCTATTCATAAATGATTCAGCTTTTTCATATCTGTTACCGTTTTCATCTTATCCCTCTTTAAGTTTTGAGTTGCAAAATTGTAATTTTCACAAAATACATGCGTTGTTATGGTTGCTATGCAGTTGGTTCTAAGTGAGCCACTGTACCTTTGGCAATTTTCTCTTCATGTCCGAACAACTTCTTGCTACTCACTCAATTTTCACTCAACCCACACAAATTATACATCAAAACGTAGGTATTTTTGCTGGCTTTCAGAAAATGTCACCATCATTGTTGTGAAATTTATAGAATTTTGGCAAATCTCCTCAGACCAACACAAAGTCAGAAAACTCTCCATAGAAAGTCAATGGAGAGTTTGTTCAAAATCATCGCTTGATTTCTGTAATGAGAGGCATATTCGAATCGTCATATCTCCTTAACGAAGCGAAGTTACGACATGAGGCTTGTCCCCGTATATCTTCAGACACTCCTGACGCTCACAATTCAAGAATTATTTTCTCACCTATTACCGTTCTGAAATGAGTTAGACTTGTTTGAGGGTAGGAAATTCGTCGTTCGCTCAGATTTCTTCAGATTTCAAACTCTGGAAATGAACCACTTTTTTCTCTCGTCATATCTTTTTGATAGATTTCCACAAAGACCTGAAAATTTCCATGACTGTTCACCAAAGCCTGCTGTCTCTTACGGTGAAAGAATTATATCGATACTCCAAATAGATTTAGAGTTAGAAAGCGTTGTTTGAGGGCAAGTCAAGGCAGTTTTTGCTTTGCTCTACTCAGTTATGGTGCATTACAAGTCAAATATCTTTAATAATTCATATTTTAATGATAAATTGTAAACACTTTAAGATTCCCCCATCTCTTCTGAACAAAACGGTGTAAGAATGACCGTTCTAGCCCCTACGGTTAGGAAATTATGGCCATTTGTTTGAGAGGAATCCTCACTATGAAAAATACACTGCAGAAATCCTGTCTCTGTGCTCTGTGTGTGTAAAAACGGCTGCACCTGTTTTGGCGGGAAAAAGTACACAGGCTCTCTGATTGGTGGATTCAAATTTAGCAGCTCCCAGGCTGCTTGACTGACCTAGAAACTTGATTTTCTCTCAGTGTGTGTGTGTGTGTGTGTGTGTGTGTGTGTGTGTGTGTGTGTGTGTGAGAGAGAGGGAGAGAGAGAGAGAGAGAGAGAGGGCGAGAGAGGCGAGAGAGAGTTTTATGGGAGCATCTTATTGTATGATTTAAATTCAATATATTTAGACTGGTTGACTGAATTTGATCCTGTGTGTGTCTCTCTGTGCTTGTGGGACTTTTGCAGCTGTCCATTTTGCTTTTCCAATTTTTCTATTTAAGTTATTACTATCGTGCTAAGTCATAGCATTTGTGCTGCTTTTCAGTATTTGTGCTAAATACAGCATTTCTGCTAAATCATACTATTTCTGCTATTTTATAAGATTTGTGCTAAATACAGCATTTGTGCTAAATCATACTATTTCTGCTATTTTATAGGATTTGTACTTAATATAATATTTCTGCTTAATTATAGTATTTCTGCCATTTTATAGTATTTGTGCTAAAACATAGTATTTCTACTAAATGCAGTATTTCTGGGTAATCATTGTATTTCTATATATTTCTGCCAGGTCCCCAGGAGTCAGTCCTAATATTCAAATTGACATATCAGGACCTGACGGCTTCCCAGCCAGCCAATCATATCTGAGTCCTGGCACATTCAAATTTGCATATTGGGACCTTCATGGCTTCCCAGCCAGCCAATCATATCTGAGTCCTGGCACATTTAATTTGCATATTGGGACCTATTCCCCTATGTCTTCTGAATAAAATGGTCTAAGAATGACTGTTTTAGCCCCTACGGTTAGAAATTTATGGCTGTTTGTTTGAGGGGAATTCTCACTATGAGAAATAGACAGCAAAAATCCTGTCTCTCTCTGTGCTGCATGTGTAAAAGCCTGCACTTGGTGCACCAGTTTTGGCGGGAAAAAGCACACAGCCTCTCTGATTGGTGGATTCAAATTGAGAAGGTCACAGCTGTTTGACTGACCTAGAAACATGCTGTTAACAGCCCCTGTTCACTTTCTGCTGCTGCTGCTGCTGCTGTGTGTGTGTGTGTGTGTGTGTGTGTGTGTGTGTGTGTGTGTGTGTGTGTGTGTGTGTGTGTGTGTGTGTGTGTGTGTGTGTGTGTGAGAGAGAGAGAGACAGGGAAAGGGAGGGCGAGAGAGAGTTTTTATGGGAGCATCTTATTGTATGATTTTAATTCAATATATTTAGACTGGTTGACTGAATTTGGTCCTGTGTGTGTCTCTCTGTGCATGTGTGTTTCAATATGTGTCCATATTTGTGATTGTGTGACTGTTATACTTTTTTTGCTGATTTTCTTTTCATTTAACAATTACATTTGAGGGACCCTTAGCATGTTCAGGATTTTTCAGCTGTCCATTTTGCTTTTCCAATTTTTTTCTATTTAAGTTATTACTATTGTGCTAAGTCATAGCATTTCTGCTGCTTTTCAGTATTTGTGCTAAATACAGCATTTCTGCTATTTTATAAGATTTGTGCTAAATATAGTATTTCTGCCAAATATAGTATTTCTGTCAAATTACAGCATTTCTGCTATGTTGTACTGTTTCTCTAAATCATAGTATTTCTGTAATGTTTAAGAATGTTTGGTGTTAAGGTTCAATGTTGAGAGAGGAATCCAAAAATAACCACAGATCCGGTCCGGTGTGCAATTAGACAGCATTTTAATAAATACATGTGTGAGTCCGACCGCTGTGCAGATTTCAGCGTCGAACTGAACTTACAATCATTAGACAAAGGCTTTATAGGGTTTGCAGTCTTCCTGTTACCAGGCAGACTTAAACAAAGCATACGTCACTCCAAAACCACAATGACTCTTAACATAGTCTAAAACAACATCGTCTTGGCGTCGACGGCAGGTGCTTCCTGTCTCCATCCTGCCCAGGCTTATCTTCCTGGAACATCAAGTCCATGTTCTGCACAAAATGTCACTCATACAGGCACAACTTTGCAGTTATAAACTCTTACCTACTAACTGAGTCTATCTGTGTGTGTGTGCACGCGGGGGAAGCGTGCATGCTGTGTACTGCGCACGTGTCATGACCTCTCGTACTATATGTGTCTGTATGTGTGTCTCGCCCTTAAATGCTCTCTTTGCTTTCAGTTTCACTTCTGCAAAAGCCTGCAACTTCAAAAGCCTATAACTTCCTGTCTCTGCCCTCTACACAGAAACACTGAGATCACAGAAGCATTAAAAACATTTAAAATTATAGATTCAACTCAACCGTTTAAAGTGGTTCTTCTTGGACCTGTAATAAAGACTAATATAATACCCATATATTTGAACATCTGAATGCCCCTGAATGCAACATCACTATTAACATGAAATGGTAATGATGATTATAAAAATAGCAGCAAATAATAGCAGTAAAATATTCCTACTCCTCTCACTCCGGAGGAGTCATAACTTTTGTTGGATTTCCACAGAGACCTGAAAATTTCCATGACTGTTCACCAAAGCCTGCTGTCTCTTACGGTGAAAGAATGATATCTATACTCCAAATAGATTTAGAGTTAGAAAGCGTTGTTTGAGGGCAAGTCAAGGCAGATTTCACTTGCCTCTACTCAGTTATGGTGCATTAGAAGTCAAATATCTTCAATAATTCATATTTTAATGATAAATTGTCAACACTTTAAGATTCCCCATCTCTTCTGAACAAAGCGGTGTAAGAATGACCATTCTAGCCCCTACGGTTAGGAAATTATGGCCATTTGTTTGAGAGGAATCCTCACTATGAGAAATTCACTGCAGAAATCCTGTCTTTGTGCTCTGTGTGTGTAAAATGGCTGCACCTGTTTTGGCGGGAAAAAGTACACAGCCTCTCTGATTGGTGGATTCAAATTTAGCAGCTCCCAGGCTGCTTGACTGACCTAGAAACTTGATTTTCTCTCCTGTGTGTGTGTGTGTGTGTGTGTGTGTGTGTGTGTGTGTGTGTGTGACAGAGAGAGAGAGAGAGAGAGGCGAGAGAGAGTTTTATGGGAGCATCTTATTGTATGATTTAAATTCAATATATTTAGACTGGTTGACTGAATTTGATCCTGTGTGTGTCTCTCTGTGCTTGTGGGACTTTTTGCAGCTGTCCATTTTGCTTTTCCAATTTTTCTATTTAAGTTATTACTATTGTGCTAAGTCATAGCATTTGTGCTGCTTTTCAGTATTTGTGCTAAATACAGCATTTGTGCTAAATCATACAGCATTTCTGCTATTTTATAGGATTTGTACTTAATATAATATTTCTGCTTAATTATAGTATTTCTGCCATTTTATAGTATTTGTGCTAAAACATAGTATTTCTACTAAATGCAGTATTTCTGGGTAATCATTGTATTTCTATATATTTCTGCCAGGTCCCCAGGGAGTCAGTCCTAATATTCAAATTTACATATCAGGACCTGGACGGCTTCCCAGCCAGCCAATCATATCTGAGTCCTGGCACATTTAAATTTGCATATTGGGGCATTCATGGCTTCCCAGCCAGCCAATCATATCTGACTCCTGGCACATTCAAATTTGCATATTGGGACCTTCATGGCTTCTCAGCCAGCCAATCATATCTGAGTCCTGGCACATTCAAATTTGCATATTGTTGCCTTCATGGCTTCCCAGCCAGCCAATCATATCTGAGTCCTGGCACATTCAAATTTGCATATTGGGACCTTCATGGCTTCCCAGCCAGCCAATCATATCTGAGACCTGGCACATTTAAATTTGCATATTGGGACCTTCGTGGCTTCTAAGCCCACCAATCATCTATGTCATATATCTCTAATATTTCATATTTTTATTTTAAATGGTCAGCATTTCAAGATTCCCCTATGTCTTCTGAATAAAATGGTCTAAGAATGACTGTTTTAGCCCCTACGGTTAGAAATTTATGGCTGTTTGTTTGAGGGGAATTCTCACTATGAGAAATAGACTGCAAAAATCCTGTCTCTCTCTGTGCTGCATGTGTAAAAGCCTGCACTTGGTGCACCAGTTTTGGCGGGAAAAAGCACACAGCCTCTCTGATTGGTGGATTCAAATTGAGAAGGTCACAGCTGTTTGACTGACCTAGAAACATGCTGTTAACAGCCCCTGTTCACTTTCTGCTGCTGCTGCTGCTGCTGCTGCTGGTGTGTGTGTGTGTGTGTGTGTGTGTGTGTGTGTGTGTGTGTGTGTGTGTGTGTGTGTGTGTGTGTGTGTGTGTGTGTGTGTGACAGAGAGAGAGAAAGGGAGGGCGAGAGAGAGTTTTTATGGGAGCATCTTATTGTATGATTTTAATTCAATATATTTAGACTGGTTGACTGAATTTGGTCCTGTGTGTGTCTCTCTGTGCATGTGTGTTTCAATATGTGTCCATATTTGTGATTGTGTGACTGTTATACTTTTTTTTGCTGATTTTCTTTTCATTTAACAATTACATTTGAGGGACCCTTAGCATGTTCAGGATTTTTTCAGCTGTCCATTTTGCTTTTCCAATTTTTCTATTTAAGTTATTACTATTGTGCTAAGTCATAGCATTTCTGCTGCTTTTCAGTATTTGTGCTAAATACAGCATTTCTGCTATTTTATAAGATTTGTGCTAAATATAGTATTTCTGTCAAATTACAGCATTTCTGCTATGTTGTACTGTTTCTCTAAATCATAGTATTTCTGTAATGTTTAAGAATGTTTGGCTAAATATATTCTTTCTGTTATCTTATACTATTTCTCCTAAATTCTTGTATTTTTGAGAAGTTATCGTGTTTCTGGTAAGTTACAATATTTCTGCTAAGTTCTGCTATGCTATTGTATTTCTGCCAAGTATTATGTTTCCTCTAAGATATTGCAGTTCTGCTAAGTCACTACATTTTAGCAAAGTTCCTTTGCTTCTGCAAAGATTTTACAATTTCTGCAACTTTTCAGCTTTTTCAGCTAGTTTCAGCAGAAAGCTTCAGCTTTAAAGCATCCACACTGCATTTTCGCAGGAAATGCAAATTCTTCTAGTTATTCTTCAAGTTGCTTCCGTACGTTTTTCGTCCGTTAACTACTTCCACAATTTTCAGCCGATTTTCACCGTTCAAATTTTAAACTATTCTGCTATTTTTGCTAATTCCTGCTATGACTTTTGCTATTTTCTGCTCTTATACTTTTTAAAATATTAAGCTTTTTTCCTTTAATTTGTCCCATTGAAATGAATGGGAAACTTCCGCAATTCTGCTAAAACTTACTCTTTTTTGAAACTTAACTACTTTGTCATACTTTTGCCTAGAACAACCATTCAAATTTTAAAATGTTCACAAATTATTGGGCTATTCATGAATGATTCAGCTTTTTCATATCTGTTACCGTTTTCATCTTATCCTCTTTAAGTTTTGAGTTTCATCTTTGTGATTTTTCACAAAATACATGCGTTGTTATGGTTGCTATGCAGTTGGTTCTAAGTGAGCCACTGTACCTTTGGCAATTTTCTCTTCATGTCCGAACAACTTCTTGCTACTCACTCAATTTTCACTTAACTTCCACAAATTATACATCAAAACGTAGGTATTTTTGCTGGCTTTCAGAAAATGTCACCGTCATTGTTGTGGAATTTATAGAATTTTGGCAAATCTCCTCAGACCAACACAAAGTCAGAAAACTCTCCATAGAAAGTCAATGGAGAGTTTGTTCAAAATCATCGCTTGATTTCTGTAATGAGAGGCATATTCGAATCGTCATATCTCCTTAACGAAGCGAAGTTACGACATGAGGCTTGTCCCGTATATCTTCAGACACTCCTGACGCTCACAATTCAAGAATTATTTTCTCACCTATTACCGTTCTGAAATGAGTTAGACTTGTTTGAGGGTAGGAAATTCGTCCTTCGCTCAGATTTCTTCAGATTTCAAACTCTGGAAATGAACCACTTTTTTCTCTCGTCATATCTTTTTAATGGATTTCCACAGAGACCTGAAAATTTCCATGATTGTTCACCAAAGCCTGCTGTCTCTTACGGTGAAAGAATGATATTGATACTCCAAATAGATTTAGAGTTAGAAAGCGTTGTTTGAGGGCAAGTCAAGGCAGTTTTGCTTTGCTCTACTCAGTTATGGTGCATTAGAAGTCAAATATCTTTAATAATTCATATTTTAATGATAAAGTGTCAACACTTTAAGAATCCCCCATCTCTTCTGAACAAAACGGTGTAAGAATGACCGTTCTAGCCCCTACGGTTAGGAAATTATGGTCATTTGTTTGAGGGGAGTCGTCATTATGAGAAATAGACTGCAAAAGTCCTGTGTCTCTCTGTGCTGCGTGCACCTGTTTTGGCGGGGAAAAAGTGCACAGGCTCTCTGATTGGTGGATTCAAATTCAGCAGCTCCCAGGCTGCTTGACTGAGCTAGAAACTTACTTCTCTCTCCCTGTGTGTGTGTGTGTGTGTGTGTGTGTGTGTGTGTGTGTGTGTGTGTGTGTGTGTGTGTGTGTGTGTGTGTGTGAGAGAGAGAGAGAGAGAGAGAGAGAGAGAGAGAGAGAGAGAAAGCCTTTTATGGGATGATCTCATTGTAAGATTCAAATTCAATATATTTAGACTGGTTGACTGAATTGGATCTTGTGTGTGTGTGTGTGTGTGTGTGTGTGTGTGTGTGTGTGTGTGAGAGAGAGAGAGAGAGAAAGCCTTTTATGGGATGATCTCATTGTAAGATTCAAATTCAATATATTTAGACTGGTTGACTGAATTGGATCTTGTGTGTGTGTGTGTGTGTGTGTGTGTGTGTGTGTGTGTGTGTGTGACAGAGAGAGAGAGAGAAAGCCTTTTTATGTGATGATCTCATTGTAAGATTTAAATTCAATATATTTAGACTGGTTGACTGAATTGGATCTGTGTGTGTGTGTGTGTGTGTGTGTGTGTGTGTGTGTGTGTGTGTGTGTGTGACAG
Source organism: Oreochromis aureus (assembly GCF_013358895.1). Lineage (NCBI taxonomy): Eukaryota > Metazoa > Chordata > Actinopteri > Cichliformes > Cichlidae > Oreochromis > Oreochromis aureus. The sequence goes on along the minus strand of NW_024108970.1, from coordinate 34,907 downwards.
AGAGAGAGAGAGAGAGAGAGAGAGAGAGAGAGAGAGCCTTTTATGGGATGATCTCATTGTAAGATTCAAATTCAATATATTTAGACTGGTTGACTGAATTGGATCTTTGTGTGTGTGTGTGTGTGTGTGTGTGTGTGTGTGTGTGTGTGTGTGTGAGAGAGAGAGAGAGAGAGAGAGAAAGCCTTTTTATGGAAGCATCTTGTATGATTTAAATTCAATATATTTAAACTGGTTGACTGAATTTGGTCCTGTGTGTGTCTCTCTGTGCATGTGTGTTTCCATATGTGTACATATTTCTGATTGTGTGACTGTTATACTTTTTTTTTGCTGATTTTTTTCATTTAACAATTATATTTGAGGGACCCTTAGCATGTTCAGGATTTTTCAGCTGTCCATTTTGCTTTTCCAATTTTTCTATTTAACTTATTACTATTGTGCTAAGTCATAGCATTTCTGCTGCTTTTCAGTATTTGTGCTAAATACAGCATTTCTGCTAAATCATACTATTTCTGCTATTTTATAAGATTTGTGCTAAATACAGCATTTGTGCTAAATCATACTATTTCTGCTATTTTATAGGATTTGAGGTAAATATAATATTTCTGTGTAATTATAGTATTTCTACCAAATCATAGTATTACTGCTAAAACTAAAAGTATTTCTGCCAAATCTTGATAGTTCTGCTATGTTATTTTACTTGTAATTAATTATAGTATTCGTGCCCTAGCATAGTATTTCTGCCAAATCTTAGTATTATTGCAAAATCATATTATTTGAGCATATTCATTCTATTTGTGCCATAGAATAGTATATTTGCTGAATCAAAGCATTTCTGCTATGTTGTAGTATTTGTCCTAAATCACAGTATTTCTGCAGTGTTTAGGTATTTTTGTTTAAATAAAGTATCTCTGTAATCTTGTACCATATTTGCTAAATTTCTGTATTTCTGAGAAGTTATCATGTTTCTGCTAAGTTACAATATTTCTGCTAAGTTCTGCTAGGTTATTTTATTTCTGCCGAGTATTATGTTTTCTTTACATTATTGCAGTTCTGCTAAGTTTTTACATTTTTGCTAAGTTCTGCTATGCTTCTCCAAATATATTACAATTTTTTGCTACTTTTCAGCTTTTTCAGCTATTTTTAGCAGACAGCTTCAGCGTTACAGCATCCACACTGCATTTTCGCAGGAAATGCAAATTTTTCTAGTTATTCTAGTTGCCACTTTTTCACTTTTTTTGGCACTTAACTACTTCCACAATTTTCAGCCGATTTTCACCGTTCAAATTTTAAACTATTCTGCTATTTCTGCTAATGATCGCTATATCTTTTGGTGTTTATTACTGTTATACTTTTTAAAATATTCTACTTTTTTCCTTTAATTTGTCCCATTGAAATGAATGGGAAACTTCTGCAATTCTGCTAAATTTTGCTTGTTTTTGAAACTTAACTACTTTTTCCTACTTTCACGTAGAACAACCATTCAAACTTTAAAATGTTCTCAAATTATTGGGCTATTCAGGAATAAATCAGATTTTTCAAATCTTTTACCGTTTTATTTTTATGCCTCTTAAAGTTTTGAGTTGGAAAATTGTGATTTTTCACAAAATACATGCGTTGTTATGGTTGCTATGCACTTGGCTTCCAGTGTGCCACTGTAGGTTTCGCAGTCTTCTCTTCATGTCCGAACAACTTCTTGCTACTTGCTCAATTTTCACTCAACTTCCACAAATTATACATCAAAACGTAGGTATTTTTGCTGGCTTTCCGAAAATGTCACCATCATTGTTGTGAGACTTATAGAATTTTGGCAAATCTCCTCAGAGCAACACAAAGTCTGAAAACTCTCCATAGAAAGTCAATGGAGAGTTTGTTCAAAATCACCGCTTGATTTCTGTAATGAGAGGCATATTCGAATCGTCATATCTCCTTAACGAGCGAAGTTAAAACATGAGGCTTGTCCCAGTATATCTTCAGACACTCCTGACGCTCACAATTCAAGAATTTTTTCTCACCTATTACCGTTCTGAGATGAGTTACACTTGTTTGAGCGTAGGAAATTCGTCCCTTCGCTCAGATTTCTTCAGATTTCAAACTCTGGAAATGAACCACTTTTTTTCTCTCGTCATAACTTTTTGTTGATTTCCACAGAGACCTGAAAATTTCCATGATTGTTCACCAAAGCCTGCTGTCTCTTACGGTGAAAGAATGATATCAATACTCCAAATAGATTTAGAGTTAGAAAGCGTTGTTTGAGGGCAAGTCAAGGCAGTTTTGCTTTGCTCTACTCAGTTATGGTGCATTAGAAGTCAAATATCTTTAATAATTCATATTTTAATGATACATTGTCAACACTTTAAGATTCCCCCATCTCTTCTGAACAAAACGGTGTAAGAATGACCGTTCTAGCCCCTATAGTTAGGAAATTATGGTCATTTGTTTGAGGGGAGTCGTCATTATGAGAAATAGACTGCAAAAATCCTGTGTCTCTCTGTGCTGCATGCACCTGTTTTGGCGGGAAAAAGTGCACAGCCTCTCTGATTGGTGGATTTAAATTCAGCAGCTCCCAGGCTGCTTGACTGAGCTAGAAACTTACTTCTCTCTCTGTGTGTGTGTGTGTGTGTGTGTGTGTGTGTGTGTGTGTGTGTGTGTGTGTGTGTGTGTGACAGAGAGAGAGAAAGAGAGGGCGAGACAGAGTTTTTATGGGAGCATCTTATTGTATGATTTAAATTCAATATATTTAGACTGGTTGACTGAATTTGATCCTGTGTGTGTCTCTCTGTGCATGTGTGTTTCCATATGTTTCCATATTTCTGATTGTGTGACTGTTACACTTTTTTTTGCTCAGTTTTTTTTCATTTAACAAGTACATTTGAAGGACCCTTAGCATGTTCAGCATTTTTTCAGCTGTCCATTTTGCTTTTCCAGTTTTTCTGTTTAAGTTATTACTATTGTGCTGAATCATACTATTTCTGCTATTTTATAAGATTTGTGCTAAATATAGTATTTCTACCCAGTATAGTATTTCTGATTAATTATAGTTTTCTACCAAATCATATTACAGTATTTTTGCTTTTTATACCATTTTATAGGATTTTTATATTGCTTAATATAGTATTTCTGCTTTTTATAGGATTTGTGCTTAATACAGTATTTCTGCTAAATGTAGTATTTATGCTTAATCACACTATTACTATATATTTCTGCCAGCTTCCCAGCCAGCCAATCATATCTGAGGTCTGCAGTTTCTTCTCTCGTCATATCTCAGCGACGGATGTACAAAGAGTAATGAAAATCGCAGTCAAAGTACACCAAAGTCCGCTGATTCACCCAGTACAAGAATTATGCTCCTAGTCCACCTAGTTTTGGAGTTACACGATGTTTTGTAACTCCAAAAAATGGCGCTCTTTGCCTCACACCGCGATCTAATTCTGACTGCTCATCACCCTGTTTCCCAAGTGCTCACTGTCTTTCCCAGTGGCGCAGCTGGTAATGACACAGGTCTGCAACCCAAAAGTCGTGGGTTCAACTCCACCTTGGACAACATGTTTTTGCCCTACAAATTAATACACTATCACAGACCACTAATTCATATTCATCATTTATTACAATTCTCAAAACTTTTTACCAGCTTTTCTAATATGGACCTCACATTCTTCTTAACACTCCATGGCACAAATACTCTTCCCTTTAGGCTCTGTGAATGTGTGTGTGTATCAATATTTCTCCCATTTTAAAGTATTACTCCTCCATAATTGGATTTCTCTTAAATCAAAGTACTTTTACTACATCTTAGTACTTCTGCTCAATCATAGTATTTCTGCTAAATCATGGTTTTTGTGCCCAGTCATCAGAATCATGTTTATTGGCCAAGTATATGTGCATACAAATACAAGGAATTTGGTTCGGTAGATGGTGGCTCTCGAGCACAGCAATGTAAATCACACACACACACACACACACACACACACACACACACACACACACACACACACACACACACGTATCTATATATACATTGCACATGCATACACATACATACACAAAGCTGTGTAAACCAACTATAAATAACTAATCTAAACGTATATACATAAAATACAGAAATGAAATGAGGTGGAATGAATACTACAGAATGTACATAAGGTGCAGTTGCAGTCTGGCAGTGGGAGGAGTGTGACAGTTCAACTGTTTAGAAGGGAGATGGCGAGGGAAAGAAACTGTTCCTGTGTCGGGTGGTCCTGGTCTGCAGGCTTCTGTACCGTCTGCCAGAGGGCAGCAGATCAAAAAGTCTGTGTCCAGGGTGTGAGGGGTCTGTGATGATTTCCCTGCCCGTTTCCTGGTTCTTGAGAGGTACAGATCCTGGATGGAGGGCAGGGGGGGCGCCGATGATCCTTTCTGCTGCCCGTACAGTCCGCTGCAGTCTGCACCTGTCCTGTTTAGTGGCTGCACCATACCAGACTGTGATGGAGGAGCACAGGACAGACTCAATGACTGCAGTGTAGAGCTGGATCAGCAGCTCCTGTGGAAGACTGTACTTCCCCAGTTGTCTCAGGAAGTACATCCTCTGCTGGGTCTTTTTGAGGATGGAGTTGATGTTGGTCTCCCACTTCAGGTCCTGGGAGATGGTGGTACCCAGCAACTTGAAGATCTCCACAGTCGACACAGGGCTGTCTGATATGATGAGGGGGGCAGAGTTGAGGGATGTCTCCTGAAGTCCACTGTCATCTCTACAGTTTTAAGAGTGTTCAGCTCCAGATTGTGCTGACTGCACCAGAGTACCAGCCGCTCAACTCATCATAACATTTGTGTTATGTTATAGTATTACTACTAAGTGGAGAAATTTCTAAAATGTTACAGTATATGTGCTGATTACAGTATTTCTGCCAAATATAGTATTTCTGATTAATTATAGTTTTCTACCAAATCATATTACAGTATTTTTGCTTTTTATAGGATTTTTATAGGATATTTATATTGCTTAATATAGTATTTTTGCTTTTTATACGATTTGTGCTTAATACAGTATTTCTGCTAAATGTAGTATTTATGCTTAATCATACTATTTCTATATATTTTTGCCAGGTCCTCTGTGAGGACTGAGACATTCAAATGTACATATCAGGGCCTGCATGGCTTCCCAGCCAGCCAATCATATCTGAAGTCTGCCGTTTCTTCTCTCGTCATATCTCAGCGACGGATGTACAAAGAGCAATGAAAATCGCAGTCAAAGTACACCAAAGTCCGCTGATTCACCCAGTACAAGAATTATGCTTCTAGTCCACCTAGTTTTTGAGTTACATGACGTTTTATAACTCCAAAAAACGGCGCTCTTTGCCTCTCACCGCGATCTAATTCTGACTGCTCATCACCCTGTTCCCCAAGGGCTCACTGTCTTTCCCAGTGGCGCAGCTGGTAATGACACAGCTCTACAACACAAAGGTCGCAGGTTCAACTCCACCTCGGACAACACGTTTTTGCCCTACAAATTAATACACTATCACAGACCACTAATTCATATTCATCATTTATTACAATTCTCAAAACTTTTTACCAGCTTTTCTAATATGGACCTCACATTCTTCTTAACACTCCATGGCACAAATACTCTTCCCTTTAGGCTCTGTGAATGTGTGTGTGTATCAATATTTCTCCCATTTTAAAGTATTACTCCTCCATAATTGGATTTCTCTTAAATCAAAGTACTTTTACTACATCTTAGTACTTCTGCTCAATCATAGTATTTCTGCTAAATCATAGTATTTTTGCCAAATCATGGTTTTTGTGCCAAATCATCAGAATCGTGTTTATTGGCCAAGTATATGTGCAGACAAATACAAGGAATTTGGTTCCGGTAGATGGTGGCTCTCGAGCACAGCAATGTAAATCTCACACACACACACACACACACACACACACACACACACACACACACACACACACACACACACACCCACACACACACGTATCTATATATACATTACACATGCATACACATACATACACAAAGCTGTGTAAACCAACTATAAATAACTAATCTAAACGTATATACATAAAATACAGAAATGAAATGAGGTGGAATGAATACTACAGAATGTACATAAGGTGCAGTTGCAGTCTGGCAGTGGGAGCAGTGTGACAGTTCAACTGTTTAGAAGGGAGATGGTGAGGGAAAGAAACTGTTCCTGTGTCGGGTGGTCCTGGTCTGCAGGCTTCTGTACCGTCTGCCAGAGGGCAGCAGATCAAAAAGTCTGTGTCCAGGGTGTGAGGGGTCTGTGATGATTTTCCTGCCCGTTTCCTGAGAGGTACAGATCCTGGATGGAGGGCAGGGGGTGCCGATGATCCTTTCTGCTGCCCGTACAGTCCGCTGCAGTCTGCACCTGTCCTGTTTAGTGGCTGCACCATACCAGACTGTGATGGAGGAGCACAGGACAGATTCAATGACTGCAGTGTAGAGCTGGATCAGCAGCTCCTGTGGAAGACTGTACTTCCCCAGTTGTCTCAGGAAGTACATCCTCTGCTGGGTCTTTTTGAGGATGGAGTTGATGTTGGTCTCCCACTTCAGGTCCTGGGAGATGGTGGTACCCAGCAACTTCAAGATCTCCACAGTCGACACAGGGCTGTCTGATATGATGAGGGGGGGGCAGAGTTGAGGATGTCTCCTGAAGTCCACTGTCATCGCTACAGTTTTAAGAGTGTTCAGCTCAGATTGTGCTGACTGCACCAGAGTACCAGCCGCTCAACTCATCATAACATTTGTGTTATGTTATAGTATTACTACTAAGTGGAGAAATTTCTAAAATGTTACAGTATATGTGCTGATTACAGTTTCTGTATAATAGAATTTTGGCAAATCTCCTCACACCAACACAAAGTCTGAAAACTGCATAGAAAGTCAATGGAGAGCTTGTTCAAAATCTCCACTGGATTTCTCTAATGAGAGGCATTTTCAAATCGTCATATCTCAACGCAGCAAATTTAAGACATGAGGCTTGTGCCAATATATCTTCAGACACTCCTGATGCTCACAATTCAAGAATTTCTTTCTCACCTATTACCATTTGGCCATGAATTGGGTTTGTTTGAGGGTAGGAAATTCATCTCTCGCTCAGATTTCTTCAGATTTCAAACTCTGGAAATGAACCACTTTTTTTCTCTCGTCATATCTTTTGATGGATTTCCACAGAGACCTGAAAATTTCCATGACTGTTCACCAAATCCTGCTGTCTCTTACGGTGAAAGAATGATATCGATACTCCAAATAGATTTAGAGTTAGAAAGCATTGTTTGAGGGCAAGTCAAGGCAGTTTTCGCTTTGCCTCTACTCAGTTATGGTGCATTAGAAGTCAAATATCTTCAATAATTCAGATTTTAATGATAAATTGTCAACACTTTAAGATCCCCCATCTCTTCTGAACAAAACGGTGTAAGAATGACTGTTCTAGCCCCTACGGTTAGGAAATTATAGCCATTTGTTTGAGGGGAATCCTCACTATGAAAAATAGACAGCACAAATCCTGTCTCTGTGCTGCGTGTGTGTAAAAACAGGTGCACCTGTTTTGGCGGGAAAAAGTATACAGCCTCTCTGATTGGTGGATTCAAATTCAGCAGCTCCCAGGCTATTTGGCTGCTGCTGCTGCTAGTGTGTGTGTTTTGTGTGTGTGTGTGTGTGTGTGACAGAGAGAGAGAGAAAGAGAGGCGAGAGAGCGTTTTTATGGGAGCATCTTATTGTATGATTTAAATTCAATATATTTAGACTGGTTGACTGAATTTGATGCTGTGTCTCTCTGTGCTTGTGTGTTTCCATATGTGTCCATATTTTTGATTGTGTGACTGTTATACTTTTTTTTGCTGATTTTTTTTTTTTCATTCAACAATTACATTTGAGGGAGCCTTAGAATGTTCAGCATTTTTTCAGCTGTTCATTTTGCTTTTCCAATTTTTCTATTTCAGTTATTACTATTGTGCTAAGTCATAGCATTTCTGCTGCTGTGTGTGTGTGTATGAGAGAGAGAGAGAGAGAGAGAGAGAGAGAGAGAGAGCCTTTTATGGGTGTATCTTATTGTGTGCCTACTGGTGGTGGTCAGAGGGCCGGTGGCGCCAGTGTCCAGCAGCCTCGCCTCTGTCAGTGCGCCCCAGGGTGGCTGTGGCTACAACGTAGCTTGCCATCACCAGTGTGTGAATGGGTGAATGACTGGATATGTAAAGCGCTTTGGGGTCCTTAGGGACCATAAAAGCGCTTATATAAATACAGAGCCATTTACCATGTCCATATTTGTAATTGTGCAAGTTATTACTATTATGCTAAATTATAGTATTTCTGCTACTTTTTGGTATTTGTGCTAAATACAGTATTTCTGCTAAATCTTAGTATTATTGCTTAATCATATTATTTGAGCAAAATCATAGTATTTGAGCATATTCTTTCTATTTGTGTCATAGCATAGTATATTTGCTGAATTACAGCATTTCTGCTATGTTGTAGTATTTGTCCTAAATCACAGTATTTGTGCAATGTTTAGGTATTTTTGTTTAAATAAAGCATCTATGTAATCTTGTACCATGGTTGCTAAAATCCTGTATTTCTGAAAAGTTATCTTGTTTCTGCTAAGTTACAATATTTATTCTAATTTCTGCTGCTAAGTTCTGCTATGTTATTGTATTTCTGCCAAGTATTATGTTTTCTTTACGTTATTGCAGTTCTGCTATGTAATTACATTTTGCTAAGTTCTTATGCTTCTGCAAAGTTATTACAATTTTTGCAAAGGTTTTACAATTTCTGCAACTTTTCAGCTTTTTCAGCTAGTTTCAGCTGACAGCTTCAGCTTTACAGCATCCACACTGCATTTTCGCAGGAAATGCAAATTTTTCTAGTTGTGTGGATGCCCTCAAAGGGCTTCCACACTATTGAGTTCCTGTTTCTCTTTATTCTTTATCTTTATACTTTATTCTTCTAGTTGCTCCGTATTTCGCCGTTTAACTACTGCTTCAGTTTTCAGCCGATTTTCACCGTTCAAACTCTAAACTGTTCGGCTCTTTCTGCTAATGACTGCTATGACTTTTGGTGTTTATTACTATTATACTTTTTAAAATATTACACTTTTTTCCTTTAATTTGTCCCATTGAAATGAATGGAAAACTTCCACAATTCTGCTAAAACTTGCTTGTTTTTGAAACTTGACTACTTCCTCATACTTTCACCTAGAAACTCCATTCAAACTTTAAAATGTTCTCAAATTATTGGGCTATTCCTGTCTGATTCAGCTTTTTCAGATCTTCTACCGTTTTAATCTTATCTCTCTTTAAGTTTTCAGTTGCAAAATTGTGATTTTCAGAAAATACATGCGTTGCTATGGTTGCTATGCAATTAACTCAGAGTGAGCGCAGGTCTGTTCTGAATTTCTCTTCATGTCTGAACAACTTCTTGCTACTCGCTCAATTTCCACTCAACCCCACAAATTATACATCAAAACGTAGGTATTTTTGCTGGCTTTCAGAAAATGTCACTATCACTGTTGTGGAAGTTACAGATTTTTATCAAATCGCCTCAGAGCAACACAAAGTCTGAAAACTCTCCATAGAAAGTCAATGGAGAGTCTGTTCAAAATCAGCGCTGGGACTCTCTAATGAGAAGCATTTTCAAATCGTCATATCTCTTTAACAAAGCAAAGTTAGGACATGAGGCTTGTGCCAATATATCTTCAGACACTGCTGACACTCACAGTGGAAGCAGTTTTTACAATTATCTTACCGTTGAGCAATGAAATACGTTTGTTTGAGGGGTGGAAATCTGTCTGTTTTGAGTTACACGACGTTTTGTAACTCCAAAAAACGGCGTTTTTCACCTCTCACCGCGATCTATTTCTGACTGGTTATCAATCTGGTTTTCAGGCACCCGCCCCTTTCCAGGTGGCGCAATTGGTAATGACACGGGTCTGCAGCCCAAAGGTCGTGGGTTCAAATCCACCTTGGTCAATTTTTTTTTTTCACTTCAAATTTATACACTATCACAGACCTGTAATTTATATTGCTAATTTATTACAATTCTGCAAAGTTTTATGATTTTAGCAGCTTTTCTAATGTGGACCTCAGATTCTTGTTAACGCTGCATGGCAGAAATACATACAAGTACACAGCCTGATGAAGCAGACAGAAGCAGTACCTCTGATTGGTGAAATTGAGCAGAACCAGGTTGTTCTGCCTCTTTTCAGCAGAAAGTTTGCGTTTTCACCTCTTATCAGCACAAATGTCAGCCACTTCTGATGTTTTTATCAGAATTTTCAGCTTTTTCACCTTTTTTCAGTTATGTGAGAACCAGTTTGGCTCATTGAGTAGCTGAAAATTTTCAGCCTGTTCTGCTCTTTCAGAAGAATTTCAGCTTTTTCACCTCTTTTTCACAACAATTCAGCTTCTTCGCCCCCCTGCATATTTTTTCTCTCATCATATCTCTTGGTGGGACAAGAACTGCTTTGGCTCAGTGAGATGAGCAGCTACTGTGATTGCTTCTTTCCGTCTTTTCAGCAGAAATTCTGCTGATTTACCTCTTTCAGCGCAATGTTCTTCTTCTTTCCATCTTTTCTGCAGAAATTCTGCTGATTCACCTCTTTTCTGCAAATTTTTCAGCTTTTCACATCTTCTCAGCACAAAACTCAGCAGCTTCTGCTCATTTACCAAAATTGTCAGTTTCTCCATCTCTTGTGTTTGTCGGAACAAGTTTAGTTCAGTGAGATGAGTAGCTTCCTTGAGACCAGAAGGGCCAGGTTCAAATCCTGGTCATGGGATTTAAACACCTGTTTTCAGCACAAATCTCAACTTTTTAGCTGTTTTAAGCAGAAACCTGTTTTACGCAGAGAAACTTTTTTAACTCAGTTTCAGCTTTTTCACCCCTTTTCAGCAAAATTTTCAGTTTCCCAGCTTTTTCAGCTATTTTCAGCAAAAACATCTTTTCAGCAGAATTCTGAAAAGAGTTCTGCAGAACACTTTTCAGCAGAAATTCTGCTGATTGAACTGTTTTCAGCAGAATTTTCACCTCTTTTCAGCCCAAATTCTGCTTGTTCACCTCTTCTGCAAAATTTTCAGCCTTTTCACCTCTTATTAGCACAAATCTCAGCTGTTTTCAGGAAAAACTCTTTTAAGCAGAAATTCTGCTGATTCATCTCTTTTCAGCGCAACTTTCTGCTTCTTAAACTCTTTTGAGCAGAAATTCTGCTGATTCATCTCTTTTCAGCGCAAGTTTTTGCTTCTTTACCTCTTTTCAGCAGAAATTCTGCTGATTCACCTCTTTTCTGCAAAATTTTCAGCCTTTTCTCCTCTTACCAGCACAATTCTCAGCAGCTTCTGCTCATTTCAGGAAAATTGTCAGTCTCTCCATCTCTTCTTTGTGAGAATGAGTTTGAGTAATTGAGAGTGGCTTTGGCTTAGTGAGATGAGTAGCCGCCTTGAGACTAAGAGGGCCAGGTTTGAATCCTGCTCAAGGCAACATTTTTTTTTTCACCACCATAGAACTTTTTGCAACTTTTCAGCTTTTTCAGCTTTTCAGCAGACAGCTTCAGCGTTAAGGCATCCACACAGCATTTTCGCAGGAAATGCAAATTTTTCTAGTTATTCTTCAAGTTGCTTCCGTACGTTTTTTGCCGTCTATCTACTGCCTCAGTTTTCAGCCGATTTTCTCCGTTCAAACTCTATACTGTTCTGCTCTTTCTGCTAATGTTTGCTATGACTTTTGGTGTTTATTACTGTTATACTTTTTAAAATATTACACTTTTTTCCTTTAATTTGTCCCATTGAAATGAATGGAAAACTTCCACAATTCTGCTAAAACTTGCTTGTTTTTGAAACTTAACTACTTTGTCATACTTTCACCTAGAAACTCCATTCAAACTTTAAAATGTTCTCAGACTATTGGGCTATTCCTGAATGATTCAGCTTTTTCAGATCTTCTACCGTTTTAATTTTATACCTCTTTAAGTTTTCAGTTGCAAAATTGTGATTTTTCAGAAAATACATGCGTTGTTATGGTTGCTATGCAATTAACTCAGAGTGTGCACTCGTCCTTTCTGAATTTTCTCTTCATGTCTGAACAACTTCTTGCTACTCACTCAATTTCCACTCAACTCCCACAAATTATACATCAAAATGTAGGTATTTTTGCTGGCTTTCAGAAAATGTCACTATCATTGTTGTGGGACTTATAGATTTTTTGCAAATCTCCTCAGAGTAACATAAAGTCTCAAAACTCTCCATAGAAACTCAATGGAGAGTTTCTTCAAAATCAGCGCTGGAATTCTCTAATGAGAGGCATTTTCAAATCGTCATATCTCCTTAACGAAACAAAGTTGAGACATGACGCTTGTGCCAATATATCTTCAGACATCCCTGATGCTCACAATTCAAGAATTTTTTCCTCACCTATTACCGTTTGGCCATGAATTACACTTGTTTGAGGGTAGGAAATTTTTCTCTCGCTCAGATTTCTTCAGATTTCAAACTCTGGAAATGAGGCACTTTTGTCTCTCGTCATATCTTTTTGATGGATTTCAACAGAGACCTGAAAATTTCCATGACTGTTCACCAAAGCCTGCTGTTTCTTACGGTGAAAGAATGATTTTGATGCTCCATATAGATTTAGAGTTACAAAACGTTGTTTGAGGGCAAGTCAAGGCAGTTTTGCTTCGCCTCTACTCAGTTACAGTGTATTACAAGTCATATATCTTCAATAATTTATATTTTATCTCTGAATTATGAAGGCCTGAAGTTTTCCCCATCTCTTCTGAACAAATCGGTGTGAGAATGAGCGTTCTAGCCCCTACGGTTAGGAAATTATGGCCATTTGTTCGAGGGGAATCCTGAATGTGAGAAATACACTGCAGAAAACTCATAGCTGTCTCTGTGTCTGTGTGTGTAAGTGCTGATTACAGCAGGTGCAGCCAATTTAGCTGACCTAGATATACCAAGCCCAGACTCTTAACAGCCCCTGTACACTTTGCTCTCTGTGTGTGTGTGTGTGTATATCAATATTTCTCCCATGTTAAAGTATTACTCCTCCATAATAGTATTTGTGCTAAATCAAAGTACTTCTACTACATCTTAGTACTTCTGCTCAATCATAGTATTTCTGCTAAATCATAGTATTTTTGAAAAATCATGGTATTTGTTCCAAATCATGGTTTGGGGCAGAACCATAATATTTATTTTATGTTATGAGATTACTACTAAGTGCAGGAATGTCTGTTATGTTATAGTTTATATGCTGAATATAGTATATCTGCCAAATCATAGTATTTATGCAAAATTACAGTATTTCTGCTAAAAGCAGAAATAGTACCTTTAGCAGAAATTTCTGTGAAAAGATATTATTTATGTTAAAACATAGTATTTCTGCTAAATCATAGTATTTCTGCCAAATCATAGTATTTGTACTTATTCATAGTACTTGTGCCAAATCATAGTATTTGTACCCAATCATAGTATTTCTGCAATATGATCGTATTTGTGCCAAATCATGGTATCTTTTGCCAAATCATGGTATTTGTGCCAAATCATGTTATTTGTGGCCAGTTAAAATTTCTGTTATATTAGTGTTACTACTAAGTCATAGAATTTCTGTTATGTTATAGTATATCTGCTGATTATGGTATATGTGCCAAATAATAGTATTTATAGCAAATAATAGTATTACTGCCCGAACATAGTATTGTAGTATTTGTAGTAGTAGTTGTTGTAGTATTTGTGCAAAAACATAGAATTTCTGCAAAATCATAGTATATCTGTTATGTTATAGTATTACTACTAAGGCATAGTATTTCTACCAAATCATAGTATTCCTTCAAAATCATCATAGTATCACTGCAATTTCATAGTATTTGAGCGAAATTGTAGTATTTGTACTAAATCATGGTACTTGTACCAAATCATAGTATTTTTGCAAATCATATTATTTGAACCAAAACATTGTATTTGTACAAAGTCATAGTATTTCTTCTAAATCATAGTATTTCACCCAAATCTCAGTAGTTGTGCTAAAACCCAGTATTATTGCCAAATCGTAGTATTTGTACTGAAACATAGTATTTGTGCCAATAAGAGTATTTGTACTAAATCATAGTACTTGTGCCAAATCATAGTATTTCTGCCATATTGTGCTAGTTGTGCAAAAACATAGTCTGTCTGCAAAATCATAGTATATCTGTTATGTTATAGTATTACTACTAAGTCACAGTATTTCTGCCAATTCGTAGTATTTGTACTAAATCATACTACTCGTGCCAAATCATAGTATTGAAATCAAAATATAGTATTTGTACCAAAGCATTGTATTTGTAATGAAGTACAGTATTTCTGCCAAATCATAGAATTACTGCAATTTCATAGTATTTTGAGGAATCCCTTTTGTTATAGTATTACTTCTAAGTCATAGTATTTCTGCTTTGTCATAGTATTACTTCTAAGTCATAGTATTTGAGTGAAATTACAGTGTTTCTGCAAAAACATTGTATTTCTGCAAAATCATAGTATTTCTCTCATCTTAAAGTACTCAATTATTGTATTTGTGCCAAAGTTTAGTATTTCTGCCAAATGATATTATCTCTGCTAAATCATAGTGTCTGCCAAATCATAGTATTTATGCCAAATTATGGGATTTTGCCAAAACATGGTACTTGTGCCAAATTATAGTATTTGTGCCCAATTAATATTTCTGTTATGTTATAGTATTACTACTAAGTCGTAGAATTTCTGTTATGTTCTGCCAAATCATAGTATTACGGCTATTTCAAAGTATTTGAGTGAAATTACAGTGTTTCTGCAAAAACATTGTATTTCTGCTAAATCATAGTATTTCTGTTATCTTAAAGTACTTGCACTCAATTATAGTATTTGTGCCAAAGTTTAGTATTTCTGCCAAATCATATTATCTCTGCTAAATCATAGTGTCTGCCAAATCATAATATTTGTGCCTAAAGCGCAGCATTTGTACCAAAACATAGTATTACTGCTATATCATAGTATTTGAGCCAAATCATAGTATATGTCCTAAAACATAGTATTTCTGCCAAATCATACTATTTGTCCTAAAGCATAGTATTTCAACAAAATCACAGTATTTCTGCTATGTTATAGTATTTGTGCTTGTAGAAAAACCTGTGTTAGTGTGAGCTACATTACCCAGCAGCCTCTGAGCAGTGAGGGAATTCATGGGACTTCTGAGCTAGATGGTCTTCCTTCGTTCCTGGGCTAACGATTGAGGAGAGAGCTGCTGGGAAGGGGAGCAAATAGCCCATCCTGTATTTGTTGGGGATGGTGTGTGTCACATAAACGTGAGTTAATGTTCCATGCTTAAGATGTTTACCCTGCTACTTGTGTGTATTGGTTTTAGTTACCTTTAGCGTATGTGCTAGTTAGCGATAGCTATGGCAGCACAGTTATTTGATTGTTTTGGGCTTGTTCCTGCTTTGTTTGTTCCCCTGCAAATTTATGTGAATTTGTACACTGTAATATCGCTGTATTACGTAGTGGCTAAGTAGGAGGCTGACTGTTACTAAGTGCATCAGTGTACATAGGTCATCTGTTGTGTTGGAGTGCCCTCTTGTGGCGCCTTTTGGGTAGTGCCTTAGTAAACGTTAACACTGCAAAGAAGTGGTATCAGACTGGTTTGTAGTGGAGGAATTTGTTGCCAGTTTCTTTCATCTTTAATCCGTATACATGTTGTAATGTAGTAACTTTTTTGTGGCTAAATACCACAATATGGCAGAAATACCATGTTTTGGCACAAATACTTTGATTTGGTATACTTTAGCTTCTTCACCCCTTTTCAGCAAAATTTTCATTTTTTCACCCCTTTTCAGCACAAATTCCAGCTTTTTGGCGGTTTTCAGAAAAAAAAAACTCTTTTCAGCAGAAACTCTGCTGATTCACCTCTTTTCAGCGCAACGTTCTGCTTCTTTGCCTCTTTTCTGCAGAAATTCTGCTGATTCACCTCTTTTCTGCAAAATTTTCATCCTTTTGCCTCTTATCAGCACAGTTCTCAGCAGCTTCTGATAATTTCAGCACAATTGTCAGTCTATCCACCTCTTCTTTGTGAGAATGAGTTTGGCTCAGTGAGATGAGTAGCTGCCTTGAGACCAGGAGGTTCGAGGGGAATCCTGAATGTGAATGTAAGAAATACACTGCAGAAAACTTATACTCTCTGTGTGTCTGTGTGTGTAAGGGCTGATTACAGCAGGTGCAGCTAATTTAACTGACCTAGATATACCAAGCCCAGACTCTTAACAGCCACTGTTCCCTTTAGGCTCTGTGTATGTGTGTGTGTATCAATATTTCTCCCATTTTAAAGTATTACTCCTCCATAATAGTATTTGTGTTAAATCAAAGTACTTCTACTAAATCTTAGTACTTCTGCTCAATCATAGTATTTCTGCTAAATCATAGTATTTTGGCCAAATCATGGTATTTGTGCCAAAGCATAGTATTTTCACAAAATAACAGTATTTCTGCTATGTTATATTATTACTGCTCATAGTATTTCTGCCAAATCTTGGTATTTGTTCCAAAGCATAGTATTTCTGCCAAATCACAATATAACTGCAAAATAAAGGGTTTTTTTTAGACAAATTATAGTGTTTGTGCTAAATCCTAGTAATTCTGCTCAATCATAGAATTTCTGCTATGCTGAAGTGCTTTTTGCTAGATTATAGAATTCCTGCTAAGTCAAAGTATTTCATGTAAATCATAATATTTATACCAAGTCCCAGTGTTTCTGCCAAATCACAAATCATAAATAATGTGGTGTGTTGGGGGAACAGCTAGTTCTCTCCCATCATTCCTTGGGACATGTGCTGCATTTTAGATGTTCTTGTTTCATTGTTTATGGTTACGTTACTTTTAACTGTTGTCTTGAATGTTGTGTTTATACTACTGTACAAAGTCACTGACAGTTATTGTTTTATAGGAAGAATGCAGTACCATAAGTGAGTTCTGTTATGCTGTTATTGACCCTTGAAGCACATTGTAGCACAAGCAAGTGCAAGCAAGTTCAATAAAAAGCTCCCCCTACCAGCTTGGGGTGGAAATACAGGCTCAATCTCTCCCTGTGAGTTTCTTTGCAAGATTCATCTGCATGCCACAATAATTTTAATAAAGCAAAGTGTCGTCTTCCTGTTGAGCCATAAATTATGTTTGTTTTCAAACTCTGAAAATGAAGCCGTTTCTTCTCTCGTCATATCTCCGCGACGGAGGTACAAAGAGCTATGGAAATCGCAGTCAAAGTTCATGAAATTCTGCTGATTCACCCAGTAAAGGAGTTGTGCTTCTATCCCACCTAGTTTTTGAGTTACACGACGTTTTGTAACTCCAGACGCTTTATGCCTCTCACCACGATCTAATTCTGACTGCTCATCTCCCTGTTTTCCAGGCACCGGCTCTCTATGCCGGTGGCGCATTTGATAATGACACGGGTCTCCAGCCCAAAGGTCGTGGGTTCAATTCCACCTTGGTCCACATGGTTTTTTTTTTTCACTACAAATTTATACACTATCACAGACCTGTAATTTATATTGCTAATTTATTACAATTCTGCAAAGTTTTATGATGTTAGCAGTTTGTCTATCACGGACCTCAGATTCTTGTTAACGCTCCATGGCAGAAATACATACAAGTACACAGCCTGATGAAGCAGACAGAAGCAGTACCTCTGATTGCAGAAAGTATTACTACTCCATAATAGTATTTCTGTTAAATCAAAGTACTTCTACTACATCTTAGTACTTCTGCTCAATCATAGTATTTCTGCTAAATCATAGTATTTTTGCCAAATCATGGTTTTTGTGCCAAAATATAACATTTCTGTTAAGATATAGTATTACTACTAAGTCGTAGAATTTCTGTTATGTTATAGTATATCTGCTGATTATAGTATATGAGCCAAATCATAGTATTTATAGCAAATCATATTATTTGTGCCCAAACATAGTATTTCTTGCCAAATCGTAGTATTTGTGCAAAAACAAACTATGTCTGCTAAATCACAGTATATCTGTTATGTTATAGTATTACTACTAATGCATAGTATTTCTACCAAATCAAAGTATTCCTTCAAAATCATAGTACTACTGCAATTTCATAGTATTTGAGTGGAATCGTAGTATTTGTTCTAAAACATACTATGTCTCCAAAATCACAGTATATCTGTTATGTTATGGTATTACTACTAAGGCATAGTATTTCTACCAGATCATAGTATTCCTTCAAAATCATAGTATTACTGCAATTTCACAGTATTTGAGCGAAATCGTAGTATTTGTGCAAAACATACTATGTCTGCAAAATCACAGTATATCTGTTATGTTATAGTATTACTACTAAGGCATAGTATTTCTACCAAATCATAGTATTCCTTCAAAATCATAGTATTACTGCAATTTCATAGTATTTGAGAGACATCGTAGTATTTGTGCAAAAACATACAATGTCTGCAAAATTACAGTATATCTGTTATGTTATAGTATTACTACTAAGGCATAGTAATTCTACCTATTCATAGTATTTCTTCAAAATCATAGTATTACTGCAATTTCATACTATTTGAGCGAAATCGTAGTATTTGTGCGAAATCATGGTACTTGTGCCAAATCATAGTATTTGATGCAAATCATAGTATTCGAACCAAAACATAGTATTTGGACGAAGTCATAGTATTTGGACGAAGTCATAGTATTTCTTCTACATCATAGTATTTCAATCAAATCTCAGCAGGTTTGCTAAAACGCAGTATTAATGCCAAATCATGGTATTTGTACTGAAACATAGTATTTCTGCACAATCATAGTATTTCTGCCATATTGTGCTATTTGTGGAAAAAAAATAGACTGTCTGCAAAATCATAGTATATCTGTTATGTTATAGTATTATTACTAAGTCGTAGACTTTCTGTTTTGTTTTAGTATATCTGCTGAATGAAGTATATGTGCCAAATCGTAGTATTTATAGCAAATCATAGTATTTGTGCTAAAACATAGTATTTCTGCCACATTATAATATTTGTGTAAAACCAGAATGTCTGCAAAATCATCATATATCTGTTATGTTAAAGTATTACTCCTAAGGCATAGTATTTCTGCAAAATCATAGTACTTTTGGAGAAACATAGTATTTCTGGTAAATCACAGTATTTCTACTAAATAATAGTATTTCTGCCAAATCATAGTATTAGTTTCAAATCATAGCATTCCAACCAAATCATAGTATTTGTGCCAAAACATTGTATTTGCACAAAGTCATAATATTTCTTCTAAATCATAGTATTTCAATCAAATCTCAGTAGTTGTGCTAAAACGCAGTATTATTGCCAAATCATACTATTTGTACCCAACCATATCAGTTCAACTTATTTAACTCTTCTCAAGACCCCAACACCTCTTCTTCATCCCGTTTCAGCAGAATTGTGAATTTTTCATCCCTTTTCAGCACAAATACCAGCTTTTTCGGTTGTTTTTAGCAGAAATCTCTTTTTAGCGGAAATTCCACTGATTCACCTGTTTTCAGTGCAACGTTCTACAACTTTTCCTCTTTTCAGTAGAAATTCTGCTGATTCACCTATTTTAAGCACAATTTTCAGCCTTTCATCTCTTATCAGTACAAATCTCAGTATCTTCTGCTCATTTCAGAAGAAACTTTTTCACCTCTTCAGTACAAATTTGAACCTTCTTACCCCTTTTAAGCAGAATCTTTGCCTTTTCAACTCTTTTCAGCAAAAGATTCTGCTTCTTCACCTGTTTTCAGCAGAATTTTTCAGTTTCTTTACCGCCATACAATTTTTTGCAGCTTTTCATCTTTTTCAGTCATTTTCAGCAGACAGCTTCAGCGTTATGGCATCCACACAGCATTTTCGCAGGAAATGCAAATTTTTCTAGTTATTGTGTGGATGCCCTCAAAGGGCTTCCACACTATTGAGTTCCTGTTTCTCTTTATTCTTTATTATTCTTAGGACTTCCGTACGTTTTTTGCCGTCTATCTACTGCCTCAGTTTTCAGCCGATTTTCTCCGTTCAAACTCTATACTGTTCTGCTCTTTCTGCTAATGTTTGCTATGACTTTTGGTGTTTATTACTCTTATACTTTTTAAAATATTACACTTTTTTCCTTTAATTTGTCCCATTGAAATGAATGGAAAACTTCCACAATTCTGCTAAAACTTGCTTGTTTTTGAAACTTAACTACTTTGTCATACTTTCACCTAGAAACTCCATTCAAACTTTAAAATGTTCTCAAATTATTGGGCTATTCCTGAATGATTCAGCTTTTTCAGATCTTCTACCGTTTTAATTTTATACCTCTTTAAGTTTTCAGTTGCAAAATTGTGATTTTTCAGAAAATACATGCGTTGCTATGGTTGCTATGCAATTAACTTAGAGTGTGCACTCGTCCTTTCTGAATTTTCTCTTCATGTCTGAACAACTTCTTGCTACTCGCTGAATTTCCACTCAACCCCCACAAATTATACATCAAAACGTAGGTATTTCTGTTGGCTTTCAGAAAATGTCACTATCATTGTTGTGGGACTTGTAGAATTTTTGCAAATCTCCTCAGAGTAACATAAAGTATCAAAACTCTCCATAGAAACTCAATGGAGAGTTTCTTCAAAATCAGCGCTGGAATTCTCTAATGAGAGGCATTTTCAAATCGTCATATCTCCTTAACGAAACAAAGTTGAGACATGACGCTTGTGCCAATATATCTTCAGACGTCACTGATGCTCACAATTCAAGAATTTTTTCCTCACCTATTACCGTTTTGCCATGAATTACACTTGTTTGAGGATAGGAAATTTGTCCCTCGCTCAGATTTCTTCAGATTTCAAACTCTGGAAATGAGGCACTTTTTTTCTCTCGTCATATCTTTTGATTGATTTCAACAGAGACCTGAAAATTTCCATGACTGTTCACCAAAGCCTGCTGTTTCTTACGGTGAAAGAATTATTTTGATGCTCCATATAGATTTAGAGTTACAAAACATTGTTTGAGGGCAAGTCAAGGCAGTTTTGCTTTGCCTCTGCTCAGTTACAGTGTATTACAAGTCATATATCTTTAATAATTTATATTTTATCTCTGATTTATGAAGACCTGCAGATTTCCCCATCTCTTCTGAACAAAACGGTGTCAGAATGAGCGTTCTAGCCCCTACGGTTAGGAAATTATGGCCATTTGTTCGAGGGGAATCCTGAATGTGAGAAATACACTGCAGAAAACTCATACCTCTCTCTGTGTCTGTGTGTGTAAGTGCTGATTACAGCAGGTGCAGCTAATTTAGCTGACCTAGATATACCAAGCACAGACTCTAAACAGCCACTGCTCCCTTTAGGCTCTGTGTATGTGTATGTTTGTGTGTCTGTATCAATATTTCTCCCATGTTAAAGTATTACTCCTCCATAATAGTATTTGTGCTAAATCAAAGTACTTCTACTACATCTTAGTACT
Source organism: Oreochromis aureus (assembly GCF_013358895.1). Taxonomy (NCBI): domain Eukaryota; kingdom Metazoa; phylum Chordata; class Actinopteri; order Cichliformes; family Cichlidae; genus Oreochromis; species Oreochromis aureus. The sequence goes on along the minus strand of NW_024108970.1, from coordinate 13,447 downwards.
TCTGCTCAATCATAGTATTTTTGAAAAATCATGGTATTTGTGCCAAATCATGGTTTTGGGGCAGAACCACAATATTTATTTTATGTTATGAGATTACTACTAAGTGGAGGAATGTCTGTTATGTTATAGTTTATGTGCTGAATGTAGTATATCTGCCAAATCATAGTATTTGTACTTATTCATAGTACTTGTGCCAAATCATAGTATTTGTACCCAATCATAGTATTTCTGCAATATGATCGTATTTGTGGCAAATCATGGTATCTTTTTGCCAAATCATGGTATTTGTGCCAAATCATGTTATTTGTGCCCAGTTAAAATTTCTGTTATATTATAGTGTTACTACTAAGTCGTAGAATTTCTGTTATGTTATAGTATATCTGCTGATTATAGTATATGTGCCAAATCATAGTATCTTTTGCAAATCATATTATTTGAACCAAAACATTGTATTTGTACGAAGTCATAGTATTTCTTCTAAATCATAGTATTTCACCCAAATCTCAGTAGTTGTGCTAAAACCCAGTATTATTGCCAAATCGTAGTATTTGTACTGAAACATAGTATTTGTGCCAATAAGAGTATTTGTACTAAATCATAGTACTTGTGCCAAATCATAGTATTTCTGCCATATTGTGCTAGTTGTGCGAAAACATAGTATGATGTTGCAGACAGTCTATATCTGTTATGTTATACTATTACTACTAAGTCACAGTATTTCTGCCAATTCGTACTATTTGTACTAAATCATACTACTCGTGCCAAATCGTAGTATTGAAATCAAAATATAGTATTTGTGCCAAAGCATTGTATTTGTACGAAGTACAGTATTTCTGCCAAATCATAGAATTACTGCAATTTCATAGTATTTTGAGGAATCCCTTTTGTTATAGTATTACTTCTAAGTCATAGTATTTCTGCTTTGTCATAGTATTTGTACTGAAACATAGTATTTCTGCCAAATCATAGTATTACTGCTATTTCATAGTATTTGAGTGAAATTACAGTATTTCTGCCAAATCATATTATCTCTGCTAAATCATAGTGTCTGCCAAATCATAATATTTGTGCCTAAGCACAGCATTTGTACCAAAACATTGTATTGCTGCTATATCATAGTATTTGAGCCAAATCATAGTATATGTCCTAAAACATAGTATTTCTGCCAAATCATACTATTTGTCCTAAAGCATAGTATTTCAACAAAATCACAGTACTTCTGCTATGTTATAGTATTTGTGCTTGTAGAAAAACCTGTGTTATTGTGAGCTACATTACCCAGCAGCCTCTGAGCAGTGAGGGAATTCATGGGACTTCTGAGCTAGATGGTCTTCCTTCGTTCCTGGGCTAACGATTGAGGAGAGAGCTGCTGGGAAGGGGAGCAAATAACCCATCCTGTATTTGTTGGGGATGGTGTGTGTCACATAAACGTGAGTTAATGTTCCATGCTTAAGATGTTTACCCTGCTACTTGTGTGTATTGGTTTTAGTTACCTTTAGCGTATGTGCTAGTTAGCAATAGCTATGGCAGCCCAGTTATTTGATTGTTTTAGGTTTGTTCCTGCTTTGTTTGTTCCCCCTACAAATTTATGTGAATTTGTACACTGTAATATCGCTGTATTACGTAGTGGCTAAGTAGGAGGCTGACTGTTACTAAGTGCATCAGTGTACATAGGTCATCTCTTGTGTTGGAGTGCCCTCTTGTGGCGCCTTTTGGGTAGTGCCTTAGTAAACGTGAACACTGCAAAGAAGTGGTATCAGACTGGTTTGTAGTGGAGGAATTTGTTGCCAGTTTCTTTCATCTTTAATCCGTATTCATGTTGTAATGTGGTAACTTTTGTGGCACAAATACCACAATATGGCAGAAATACTATGTTTTGGCACAAATACTTTGATTTGGTATACTTTAGCTTCTTCACCCCTTTTCAGCAAAATTTTCATTTTTTTCACCCCTTTTCAGCACAAATTCCAGCTTTTTTGGGCTGTTTTCAGAAAAAAAAAACTCTTTTCAGCAGAAACTCTGCTGATTCACCTCTTTTCAGCACAACGTTCTGCTTCTTTGCCTCTTTTCTGCAGAAATTCTGCTGATTCACCTCTTTTCTGCAAAATTTTCATCCTTTTCGCCTCTTATCAGCACAATTCTCAGCAGCTTCTGCTGATTTCAGCAGAATTGTCAGTCTATCCACCTCTTCTTTGAGAGAATGAGTTTGGCTCAGTGAGATGAGTAGCTCCCTTGAGACCAGGAAGGCCAGGTTCAAATCCTGCTCATGGCAAAATTTCTTTCCACCACTTTTCAGCAAAAATTTGTGCTTCTTCACCTGTTTTCAGGTATTTGTAGTATTTGTACCCAATCATAGTATTTCTGCTAAATCATACTATTCCTGCCAAATCATAGGATTTGTACTGAAACATAGTATTTCTGCCCAATCATAGTATTTGTACTAAATCATAGTACTTGTGCCGAATCATAGTATTTCTGCCATATTATAGTATTTTGTAAAAACAGAATGTCTGCATAATCACAGTATATCTGTTATGTTATAGTATTACTTCTAAGTCGTAGACTTTGTTATGTTATAGTATATCTGCTGAATATAGTATATGTGCCAAATCATAGTATTTATAGCAAATCATAGTATATGTGCCATATCATAGTATTTAGAGCAAATCATAGTATTTGTGCCAAAGCATCGTATTTGTATGGAGTCATAGTATTTCTTCTAAATCATATGTTAAAGTATATGTGCTGAATATAGTATATGTGCCAAATCGTAGTATTTAAAGCAAATCATAGTATTTGTACTAAAACATAGTATTTCTGCCATATTATAGTATTTGTGTAAAAACAGAATGTCTGCATAATCACAGAATATCTGTTATGTTATAGTATTGCTACTAAGTCACAGTATTTCTGCCAATTCGTAGTATTTGTACCCAATCATAGTATTTCTGCTAAATCATACTATTCCTGCCAAATCATAGTATATGTCCTAAAACATAGTATTTCTGCCAAATCATACTATTTGTCCTAAAGCATAGTATTTCAACAAAATCACAGTACTTCTGCTATGTTATAGTATTTGTGCTTGTAGAAAAACCTGTGTTATTGTGAGCTACATTACCCAGCAGCCTCTGAGCAGTGAGGGAATTCATGGGACTTCTGAGCTAGATGGTCTTCCTTCGTTCCTGGGCTAACGATTGAGGAGAGAGCTGCTGGGAAGGGGAGCAAATAACCCATCCTGTATTTGTTGGGGATGGTGTGTGTCACATAAACGTGAGTTAATGTTCCATGCTTAAGATGTTTACCCTGCTACTTGTGTGTATTGGTTTTAGTTACCTTTAGCGTATGTGCTAGTTAGCAATAGCTATGGCAGCCCAGTTATTTGATTGTTTTAGGTTTGTTCCTGCTTTGTTTGTTCCCCTACAAATTTATGTGAATTTGTACACTGTAATATCGCTGTATTACGTAGTGGCTAAGTAGGAGGCTGACTGTTACTAAGTGCATCAGTGTACATAGGTCATCTCTTGTGTTGGAGTGCCCTCTTGTGGCGCCTTTTGGGTAGTGCCTTAGTAAACGTGAACACTGCAAAGAAGTGGTATCAGACTGGTTTGTAGTGGAGGAATTTGTTGCCAGTTTCTTTCATCTTTAATCCGTATTCATGTTGTAATGTGGTAACTTTTGTGGCACAAATACCACAATATGGCAGAAATACTATGTTTTGGCACAAATACTTTGATTTGGTATACTTTAGCTTCTTCACCCCTTTTCAGCAAAATTTTCATTTTTTCACCCTTTTCAGCACAAATTCCAGCTTTTTGGGCTGTTTTCAGAAAAAAAAAAACTCTTTTCAGCAGAAACTCTGCTGATTCACCTCTTTTCAGCACAACGTTCTGCTTCTTTGCCTCTTTTCTGCAGAAATTCTGCTGATTCACCTCTTTTCTGCAAAATTTTCATCCTTTTCGCCTCTTATCAGCACAATTCTCAGCAGCTTCTGCTGATTTCAGCAGAATTGTCAGTCTATCCACCTCTTCTTTGAGAGAATGAGTTTGGCTCAGTGAGATGAGTAGCTCCCTTGAGACCAGGAAGGCCAGGTTCAAATCCTGCTCATGGCAAAATTTCTTTCCACCACTTTTCAGCAAAAATTTGTGCTTCTTCACCTGTTTTCAGGTATTTGTAGTATTTGTACCCAATCATAGTATTTCTGCTAAATCATACTATTCCTGCCAAATCATAGGATTTGTACTGAAACATAGTATTTCTGCCCAATCATAGTATTTGTACTAAATCATAGTACTTGTGCCGAATCATAGTATTTCTGCCATATTATAGTATTTGTGTAAAAACAGAATGTCTGCATAATCACAGTATATCTGTTATGTTATAGTATTACTTCTAAGTCGTAGACTTTGTTATGTTATAGTATATCTGCTGAATATAGTATATGTGCCAAATCATAGTATTTATAGCAAATCATAGTATATGTGCCATATCATAGTATTTAGAGCAAATCATAGTATTTGTGCCAAAGCATCGTATTTGTATGGAGTCATAGTATTTCTTCTAAATCATATGTTAAAGTATATGTGCTGAATATAGTATATGTGCCAAATCGTAGTATTTAAAGCAAATCATAGTATTTGTACTAAAACATAGTATTTCTGCCATATTATAGTATTTGTGTAAAAACAGAATGTCTGCATAATCACAGAATATCTGTTATGTTATAGTATTGCTACTAAGTCACAGTATTTCTGCCAATTCGTAGTATTTGTACCCAATCATAGTATTTCTGCTAAATCATACTATTCCTGCCAAATCATAGTATTTGTACTGAAACATAGTATTTCTGCCCAATCATAGTATTTGTACTAAATCATAGTACTCGTGCCGAATCATAGTATTTCTGCCATATTGTGGTATTTGTACAAAAACATAGACTGTCTGCAAAATCATACTATATCTGTTATGTTATAGTATTACTACTAAGTCATAGACTTTCTGTTATGTTATAGTATATCTGCTGAATATAGTATATGTGCCAAATCATAGTATTTATAGCAAATCATAATATTTGTGCCAAAGCATCGTATTTGTATGGAGTCATAGTATTTCTTCTAAATCATATGTTAAAGTATATGTGCTGAATATAGTATATGTGCCAAATCATAGTATTTAAAGCAAATCATAGTATTTGTACTAAAACATAGTATTTCTGCCATATTATAGTATTTGTGTAAAACAGAATGTCTGCATAATCACAGTATATCTGTTATGTTATAGTATTACTACTAAGGCATAGTAATTTTCAAAATCAGAGTGTTTTTGCAGAAACAGAGAATTTCTGGTAAATTATAGTATTTCTAATAAATCATAGTATTTCTGCCAAATCATAGTATTTGTTTCAAATCATAGCATTCGAACTAAATCATAGTATTTGTGCCAAAACATTGTATTTGTACAAAGTCATAATATTTTAATCAAATCTCAGTAGTTGTGCTAAAACGCAGTATTATTGCCAAATCATAGTATTTGTACCCAAACATATCAGTTCAACTTATTTAACTCTTCTCAAGACCACAACACCTCTTCTTCACCCCGTTTCAGCAGAATTGTGAGTTTCGTCACCCCTTTTCAACACAAATCCCGGCTTTTTCAGGTGTTTTCAGCAGAAATCTGTTTTTTAGCAGAAATTCTGCTTTTTCACCTGTTTTCAGTGCAACTTTCTACTTCTTTACCTGTTTTCAGTAGAAATTCTGCTGATTCACCTATTTTAAGCAGAATTTTCAGCCTTTCACCTCTTATCAGTATAAGTCTCAGTATCTTCTGGTCATTTCAGAAGAAACTTTTTCACCTCTTTTCAGTACAAATTTCTTTACCCCTTTTAAGCAGAATCTTTGCCTTTTCACCGCTTTTCAGCAAAAAATTCTGCTTCTTCAGCTCTTTTCAGCAGAATTTTTCAGTTTCTTTACTGCCATATAATTTTTAGCAGCTTTTCATCTTTTTCAGTCATTTTCAGCAGACAGCTTCAGCGTTAAGGCATCCACACAGCATTTTCGCAGGAAATGCAGATTTTTCTAGTTATTATTATTATTCTTCAAGTTGCTTCCGTACGTTTTTTGCTGTTTAACTACTTCAACAATTTTTGTGCTATTTTCACCGTTCAAATTTTAAACTATTCTGCTATTTCTGCTAAAGTGTGCTATGACTTTTGGTATTTTTTGCTGTTATACTTTTTAAAATATTAAGCTTTTATGCAATTTTTGTCCCATTGAAATGAATGGAAAACTTCCAAAATTCTGCTAAAACTTGCTTGTTTTTGAAACTTAACTACTTCCTCATACTTTCACCTAGAACAACCATTTAAACTTTAAAATGTTCACAAATTATTGGGCTATTCCTGTCTGATTCAGCTTTTTCATATCTGTTACCATTTTCATCTTATCCTCTTTAAGTTCTGAGATTCATTTTCTGATTTTTCAGAAAATACATGCGTTGTTATGGTTGCTATGCAGTTGGTTCTAAGTGAGCCACTCTTCCTTTTTCAATCTTCTCTTCATGTCCGAACAACTTCTTGCTACTTGCTCAATTTTCACTCAACTTCCACAAATTATACATCAAAACGTAGGTATTTTTGCTGGCTTTCAGAAAATGTCACCATCATTGTTGTGGGATTTATAGAATTTTGGCAAATCTCCTCAGAGCAACACAAAGTCCCAAAAATCCCCATAGAAAGTCAATGGAGAGTTCGTTTAAAATCACCGCTTGATTTCTGTAATGAGAGGCATTTTTGAATCGTCATATCTCCCGAACGAAGCGAAGTTAAGACATGAGGCTTGTGCCAATATATGTTCAGACACTCCTGACGCTCACAATTCAAGAATTTTTTTTTCATCTATTACCATTTCGCCATGAATTGGGTTTGTTTGAGGGTAGGAAATTTGTCCCTCACTCAGATTTCTTCAGATTTCAAACTCTAGAAATGAGGCACTTTTTTCTCTCGTCATATCTTTTTGATAGATTTCCACAGAGACCTGAAAATTTCCATGACTGTTCACCAAAGCCTGCTGTCACTTACGGTGAAAGAATGATATCTATACTCCAAATAGATTTAGAGTTAGAAAGCGTTGTTTGAGGGCAAGTCAAGGCAGTTTTCGCTTTGCCTCTACTCAGTTATGGTGCATTAGAAGTCAAATATCTTCAATAATTCATATTTTAATGATAGATTGTCCACACTGTAAGATTCCCCCATCTCTTCTGAACAAAACGGTGTAAGAATGACTGTTCTAGCCCCTACGGTTAGGAAATTATAGCCATTTGTTTGAGGGGAATCCTGACTATGAAAAATAGACAGCACAAATCCTTTCTCTGTGCTGCGTGTGTGTAAAAACAGGTGCACCTGTTTTGGCGGGAAAAAGTACACAGCCTCTCTGATTGGTGGATTCAAATTTAGCAGCTCCCAGGCTGCTTGACTGACCTAGAAACTTGATTTTCTCTCCTGTTTTTGTGTGTGTGTGTGTGTGTGTGTGTGTGTGAGAGAGAGAGAGAGAGAGAGAGAGGAGAGAGAGTTTTTATGGGAGCATCTTATTGTATGATTTAAATTCAATATATTTAGACTGGTTGACTGAATTGGATCTTGTGTGTGTGTGTGTGACAGAGAGAGAGAGAGAGAGAGAGAGAGAGAGAGAAAGCCTTTTTATGGGATGATCTCATTGTAAGTTTCAAATTCAATATATTTAGACTGGTTTATGGGCTCAAAATGTGGTCATAAATATTTTGTACTTGTAAATCAGGATTTGTATGTGTAAAAAGAATTTGTGCGTGCGTAAAAAAGATTTGTATGTGTAAAAAAGATTTGTGCCTGTGTAAAAAAGATTTGTATATGTAAAAAGAATTTGTGCGTGCGTAAAAAAGATTTGTATGTGTAAAAAAGATTTGTGCGTGCGTAAAAAAGATTTGTATGTGTAAAAAGAATTTGTGTGTGGACTTAGCCAAAAACCCCCCTGCAAGTTACAAGTACGAATTTTGACCCTATTTTTCTTCCTGTCATCTGATTGGTCAATGTCATGTCAATCACAAATGTAACAATCCAATCAGAGAACAGATGGGTTTGGCTGTCGGAGGGGCACTTTTTTGAACTGCAGGTCCTTGAAGGGTAATACAGTTTGAAGCTGGAGGATCTCTATATAAATATCCGATAGCAGCTAGGTCCCGTTACTTTCAGCAGCTGTTGAAAGGATAAAGTTGTGGTATGTCAGTGGTTAGAAATACCATTATTACTTTAGGATTAGTTTAACACAAAGTCAGGGCTGACCGGGACCATTGCTGTGAGTCACAGTGCGCAGCATAAAGGTCCTTTCACATCGGACGCAGGATGTGCTGCTAATGCTAACTGCTAACTAAAAGCAAAGGATCCAGAATTTGTTGCGCTGGCTGCTGAGCTCTGTGGGTTTTGCAGCAGCTCTACCTGTACTAGATGCACCTGCTCCTTGTCGTTTCTATCTCTGACTTTATGTCCTCTACAACAGTTTCTGGTTTTTGCTAGTTCTTCAAATGTTCAATAAAACATGTATGCTAATTCATAACGAAGAAAGCTTTGTAATGAAGACTGTCATTTCCAAAACACTGCCCCCCCCGCGGTCCGCAGCAGCGCTGTTGAAAAGGCTGTGGAAGTCCCTGTATAAAGCACGTAGACCTGTGACACAAAAATCACCAAACTCGGACGACCACACATAACCACAGACTGTTTTCCTTCGTGGTGATGAAGGAAAACGCTGGGTTGGCATGTAAAGGGCATTTATTCCTTCAAGGACCTGCAGTTCAAAAAGTGCCCCTCCGACAGCCAAACCCATCTGTTCTCTGATTGGATTGTTACATTTGTGATTGACATGACATTGACCAATCAGATGACAGGAAGAAAAATAGGGTCAAAATTGTACTTGTAACTTGCAGGGGGTTTTTTGGCTAAGTCCACACACAAATCTTTTTACACATACAAAATTTTTTACGCACGCACAAATTCTTTTTACACATACAAATCTTTTTTACACACGCACAAATCTTTTTTACACATACAAATCTTTTTTACACACGCACAAATTCTTTTTACACATACAAATACTGATTTACAAGTACAAAACTGATTTACAAGTACAAAATATTTATGACCACATTTTGAGCCCATACTGGTTGACTGAATTGGATCGTGTGTGTGTGTGTGTGTGTGTGTGTGTGTGTGTGTGTGTGTGTGTGTGTGTGACAGAGAGAGAGGGAGAGAGAGAGAGAAAGCCTTTTCATGGGATGATCTCATTGTAAGATTCAAATTCAATATATTTAGACTGGCTGACTGAATTGGATCTTGTGTGTGTGTGTGTGTGTGTGTGTGTGTGTGTGTGTGTGTGTGTGTGTGTGTGTGTGTGTGAGAGAGAGAGAGAGAGAGAGAGAGAGAGAGAGAAAGCCTTTTTATGGGATGATCTCATTGTAAGATTCAAATTCAATATATTTAGACTGGTTGACTGAATTGGATCGTGTGTGTGTGTGTGTGTGTGTGTGTGTGTGTGTGTGTGTGACAGAGAGAGAGAGAGAGAGAGAGAGAGAAAGCCTTTTTTATGGGATGATCTCATTGTAAGATTCAAAATCAATATATTTAGACTGGTTGACTGAATTGGATCTTGTGTGTGTGTATAGTTAGACTGGTTGACTGAATTTGATCCTGTGTGTGTCTGTCTGTGCATGTGTGTTACCATATGTGTACATATATGTGGTTGTGTGACTGTTATACTTTTTTTTGCTGGTTTTTTTTCTCATTTAACAATTACATTTGAGGGACCCTTAGCATGTTCAGCATTTTTTCAGCTGTCCATTTTGCTTTTCCAATTTTTCTATTTAGGTTACTACTATTGTGCTAAGTCATAGCATTTCTGCTGCTTTCCAGTATTTGTGCTAAATACAGCATTTCTCCTAAATCATACTATTTCTTCTATTTCATCAGATTTGTGCTAAATATAGTGTTTCTGCTACAGCATAGTATTTCTGCCAAATATAGTATTTTTGATTAATTATAGTTTTCTACCAAATCATAGTACAGTTTTACTGCTTTTATATGGCTTCTAAGACAACCAATCATATCTGAGGGCTTGCACATTCAAATTTGCATATTGTTGGGTCCATGGCTTCCCAGCCAGCCAATCATGTCTGAGGCCTTGTACATTCAAATTTGCATATTGGGGCATTCATGGCTTCCCAGCCAGCCAATCATATCTGAGTCCTGGCACATTCAAATTTGCATATTGGGACCTTCATGGCTTCCCAGCCAGCCAATCATATCTGAGTCCTGGCACATTTAAATTTGCATATTGGGACCTTCGTGGCTTCTAAGCCCACCAATCATCTATGTCATATATCTCTAATATTTCATATTTCTATTTTAAATGGTCAGCATTTCAAGATTCCCCTATGTCTTCTGAACAAAACGGTGTAAGAATGACCGTTCTAGCCCCTACGGTTAGGAAATTATGGCCATTTGTTTGAGAGGAATCCTAACTATGAGAAATACACTGCAGAAATCCTGTCTCTCTCTGTGCTGAGTGTGTAAAAACGGCTGCACCTCTTTTGGCGGGAAAAAGTACACAGCCTCTCTGATTGGTGGATTCAAATTTAGCAGCTCTCAGGCTGCTTGACTGACCTAGAAACTTGCTTGTCTCTCCCTGTGTGTGTGTGTGTGTGTGTGTGTGTGTGTGTGTGTGTGTGTGTGAGAGAGAGAGAGAGAGAGAGAGAGCCTTTTGATGGGAGCATCTTATTATGTGATTTAACTTCAATATATTTAGACTGGTTGACTTAATTTGATCCTGTGTGTGTCTCTCTGTGCATGTGTGTTTCCATATGTGTCCATATTTGTGATTGTGTCACTGTTATCCTTTTTTGCTGATTTTTTTCAATTAACAATTAGATTTGAGGGACCCTTAGCATGTTCAGGATTTTTCGAGCTGTCCATTTTGCTTTTTTCCAATTTTTCTATAAGTTATTACTGTTGTGCTAAGTCATAGCATTTCTGCTGCTTTTCAGTATTTGTGCTAAATACAGCATTTCTGCTAAATCATACTATTTCTGCTATTTTATGAGATTTGTGCCAAATACAGCATTTCTGCTAAATCATACTATTTCTGCTATTTCGTAAGATTTGTACTAAATATAGTGTTTCTGCCAAATATAGTATTTCTGCTTAATTATAGTATTCCTGCCATTTTATAGTATTTGTGCTAAAACATAGTATTTCTACTAAATGTAGTATTTATGCTTAATCATACTATTTGTATATATTTCTGCCAGGTCCCCAGGCAGCTAATCCTCTGTGAGGACTGATACATATAAAATTTACATATCAGGGCCTGCACTGCTTCCCAGCCAGCCAATAATATCTGAGGTCTGCCCTTTCTTCTCTCGTCATATCTCAGCGACGGATGTACAAAGAGAAATGAAAATCGCAGTCAAAGTACACCAAAGTCCGCTGATTCACCCAGTATAAGAATTATGCTTCTAGTCCACCTAGCTTTTGAGTTACACGACGTTTTGTAACTCCAAAAACGGCATTCTTCGCCTCTCATCGCGATCTAATTCTGACTGCTCATCACCCTGTTTTCCAGGCACTCGCTCTCTTTCCCAGTGGCGCAGTTGGTAATGACACAGGTCTGCAACCCAAAGGTCGTGGGTTCAATTACACCTTGGGCAACATGTTTTTTTTTTCCCTACAAATTAATACACTATCACAGACCACTAATTCATATTCATCCTTTATTACAATTCTGCAAACTTTTATGATTTTAGCAGCTTTTCTAATATGGACCTCAGATTCTTGTTAACACTCCATGGCACAAATACTCTTCCCTTTAGGCTCTGTGTGTGTGTGTGTATCAATATTTCTCCCATTTTAAAGTATTACTCCTCCATAATTGTATTTCTGTTAAATCAAAGTACTTTTACTACATCTTAGTACTTCTGCTCAATCATAGTATTTCTGCTAAATCATAGTATTTTGCCAAATTATGGTTTTTGTGCCAAATCATAACATTTGTTTTATGTTATAGTATTACTACTAAGTGGAGGAATTTCTGTCATGTTACAGTATATGTGCTGATTACAGTATTTCTGCTAAATCATAGTATTTCTACTATATTATATTTTTCTTTTCTAAATATAGCATTTCTGCTATATAATTGTATTACTGCTATGTTATAATATTTGTGCTAAACCAGAGTATTTCTGCTGAAACATAGTATTTCTGCCAAATGATAGTATTTCTGTCAAATTACAGTATTTGTGCTAAAACATAGTATTCTTTTAAAAAAATTCAATATTAATAGTAAATTACAGTGTCTCTGGTAAATCGCAGCATTTCTGCTATGTTGTACTGTTTTTCTAAATCATAGTATTTCTGTAATGTTCAAGAATGTTTGGCTAAATATATTCTTTCTGTTATCTTATACTATTTCTCCTAAATTCTTGTATTTTTGAGAAGTTATCGTGCTTCTGGTAAGTTACAATATTTCTGCTAAGTTCTGCTATGCTATTGTATTTCTGCCAAGTATTATATTTCCTCTAAGATATTGCAGTTCTGCTAAGATACTACATTTTAGCAAAGTTCCTTTGCTTCTGCAAAGTTTTTACAATTTCTGCAACTTTTCAGCTTTTTCAGCTAGTTTCAGCAGACAGCTTCAGCTTTAAAGCATCCACACTGCATTTTCGCAGGAAATGCAAATTTTTCTAGTTGTGTGGATGCTGGAGGCATCCACACTATTGAGTTCCTGTTTCTCTTTATTCTTTATTATTATTGTGTGGATGCTGGAGGCATCCACACTATTGTTTTCCTGTTTCTCTTTATTCTTTATTGTGTGGATGCTTTAGGCATCCACACTATTGAGTTCCTGTTTCTCTTTATTCTTTATTATTGTGTGGATGCTTTAAGCATCCACACTATTGAGTTCCTGTTTCTCTTTATTGTGTGGATGCTTTAGGCATCCACACTATTGTTTTCCTGTTTCTCTTTAAACTTTATTCTTTTTCAAGTTGCTTCCGTGACGTTTTTCGGGCGTTTAACTACTTTCACAATTTTGTGCTATTTTCACCGTTCAAATTTCACAATATTCTGCTATTTCTGCTAATTCCAGCTATATCTTTTGGTATTTTATACTGTTATACTTTTAAAATATTACATTTTTTTTCCTTTAATTTGTCCCATTGAAATGAATGGGAAACTTCCACAATTCTGCTAAAACTTGCTTGTTTTTGAAACTTAACTACTTTCTCATACTTTCGCCTAGAACAACCATTCAAATTTTAAAATGTTCACAAATTATTGGGCTATTCATGAATGATTCAGCTTTTTCATATCTGTTACCGTTTTCATCTTATCCTCTTTAAGTTTTGAGTTTAATTTTGTGATTTTTTTTCAAAA
>NW_024108969.1:35000-55020 GCF_013358895.1 Oreochromis aureus | reverse complement strand
TGAATTTGATCCTGTGTGTGTCTGTCCGTGCATGTGTGTTACCATATGTGTACATATTTGTGGTTGTGTGACTGTTATACTTTTTTTTGCTGTTTTTTTTTTTTTATTTAACAATTACATTTGAGGGACCCTTAGCATGTTCAGGATTTTTTCAGCTGTCCATTTTGCTTTTCCAATTTTTCTATTTAAGTTATTACTATTGTGCTAAGTCATAGCATTTCTGCTGCTTTCCAGTATTTGTGCTAAATACAGCATTTCTGCTAAATCATACTATTTCTTCTATTTCATCAGATTTGTGCTAAATATAGTGTTTCTGCTACAAAATCGTATTTCTGCCAAATATAGTATTTTTGATTAATTATAGTTTTTCTACCAAATCATAGTACAGTTTTACTGCTTTTTATATGGCTTCTAAGACAACCAATCATATCCGAGGGCTTGCACATTCAAATTTGCATATTGTTGCCTTCATGGCTTCCCAGCCAGCCAATCATATCTTAGGCCTTGCACATTCAAATTTGCATATTGGGGCAATCATGGCTTCTAAGACAACCAATCATCTATGTCATATATCTATGATATTTCATATTTTTATTTTAAATGGTCAACATTTCAAGATTCTCCCATGTCTTCTGAACACAACGGTCTAAGAATGACCGTTTTAGCCCCTGAGTTAGGAATTTATGGCTGTTTGTTTGAGGGGAGTCCTCACTATGAGAAATAGACTGCAAAAATCCTGTCTCTCTCTGTGCTGTAAAAGCCTGCACTTGGTGCACCAGTTTTGGCAGGAAAAAGCACACAGCCCCTCTGATTGGTGGATTCAAATTGAGAATCTCACAGCTGTTTGACTGACCTAGAAACATGCTGTTAACAGCCCCTGTTCACTTGCTGATGCTATGTGTGTGTGTGTGTGTGTGTGAGCCTGAGTGTGTGTGTGTGTGTGTGTGTGTGTGTGTGTGTGTGTGTGTGTGTGTGTGTGAGAGAGAGAGAGAGAGAGACACACACACAAAGCCCTTTTAGGGCAGCATCTCATTGTTGGATAAAAATAAAATACATTCAGACTGGTTGACTGGCATAGACCCTGTGTGTGTGTGTGTCTCTCTCTGTACATTTGTGTATCCATATTTGATTTTGTGTGTATTTGTTGATTTGTGTATCCATATTTAATTTTGTGTGTATCTGTTGGCTGTTCTTATTTGTATTTCTAAATGTATTTTTATTTTATTTTTCACAGGTGAACAAAAGTTAGTTTTGAGCAAACTTAACCATGTTCCTTTTTATTCAGCTTGTCATTTTACCTTTCCAATATTTTCACTTAAGTTATTACTATTCTGCTAAATCATAGTATCTGTTCTAAATCATTGTTATTGAGCTATATTGCAGGATTTCTGCTAAATCATAGTATTTCTACTATATTATATTTTTCTTTCTAAATATATCATTTCTGCTATAGAGTAGTATTTCTGTAATGTTTAAGAATGTTTGGCTAAATATATTCTTTCTGTTATCTTATACTATTTCTCCGAAATTCTTGTATTTTTGGGAAGTTATCGTGTTTCTGGTAAGTTACAATATTTCTGCTAAGTTCTGCTATGCTATTGTATTTCTGCCAAGTATTATGTTTCCTCTAAGATATTGCAGTTCTGCTAAGTTACTACATTTTAGCAACGTTCCTTTGCTTCTGCAAAGTTTTTACAATTTCTGCAACTTTTCAGCTTTTTCAGCTAGTTTCAGCTGACAGCTTCAGCGTTCCAGCATCCACACTGCATTTTCGCAGGAAATGCAAATTTTTCTAGTTATTGTGTGGATGCTGGAGGCATCCACACTATTGAGTTCCTCTTGGGACTTCCGTACGTTTTTCGCCGTGGATCTACTTCCACAATTTTCAGCCGATTTTCACCGTTCAAATTTTAAACTATTCTGCTATTTCTGCTAATGATGGCTATGTCTTTTGGTATTTTATACTATTATACTTTTTAAAATATTAAGCTTAATTTGTCCCATTGAAATGAATGGGAAACTTCTGCAATTCTGCTAAAATTTGCTTGTTTTTGAAACTTAACTACTTTTTCCTACTTTCACGTAGAACAACCATTCAAATTTTAAAATGTTCACAAATTATTGGGCTATTCATGAATGATTCAGCTTTTTCATATCTGTTACCGTTTTCATCTTATCCTCTTTAAGTTTTGAGTTTCATTTTGTGATTTTCACAAAATACATGCGTTGTTATGGTTGCTATGCACTTGGCTTCCAGTGTGCCACTGAAGGTTTTGCAGTCTTCTCTTCATGTCCGAACAACTTCTTGCTACTTGCTCAATTTTCACTCAACTTCCACAAATTATACATCAAAACGTAGGTATTTTTGCTGGCTTTCCGAAAATGTCACTATCATGGTTGTGAGATTTATAGAATTTTGGCAAATCTCCTCAGACCAACACAAAGTCTCAAAACTCTCCATAGAAAGTCAATGGAGAGCTTGTTCAAAATCACCGCTTGATTTCTGTAATGAGAGGCATATTCGAATCGTCATATCTCCTTAACGAAGCAAAGTTAAGACATAAGGCTTGTCCCAGTATATCTTCAGACACTCCTGACGCTCACAATTCAAGAATTTCTTTCTCACCTATTACCGTTCTGAAATGAGTTAGACTTGTTTGAGGGTAGGAAATTAAATCGTTTGCTCAGATTTCTTCAGATTTCAAACTCTGGAAATGAGCCACTTTTTCTCTCGTCATATCTTTTTAATGGATTTGAACAGAGACCTGAAAATTTCCATGACTGTTCACCAAAGCCTGCTGTCTCTTACGGTGAAAGAATGATATTGATACTCCAAATAGATTTAGAGTTGGAAAGCGTTGTTTTTGAGGGGAAGTCAAGGCAGTTTTGCTGCGCCTCTACTCAGTTATGGTGCATTACAAGTCAAATATCTTCAATAATTCATATTTTAATGATAAATTGTCAACACTGTAAGATTCCCCATCTCTTCTGAACAAAACGGTGTAAGAATGACCGTTCTAGCCCCTACGGTTAGGAAATTATGGCCATTTGTTTGAGAGGAATCCTCACTATGAGAAATAGACTGCAAGAATCCTGCCTCTCTCTGTTCTGAGTGTGTGTAAAAACGGCTGCACCTGTTTTGGCGGGAAAAAGTACACAGCCTCTCTGATTGGTGGATTCAAATTTAGCAGCTCCCAGGCTGCTTGAATGACCTAGCAAGTTGCTCCTCTCTCCTGTGTGTGTGTGTGTGTGTGTGTGTGTGTGTGTGTGTGTGTGTGTGTGTGTGTGTGTGTGTGTGTGTGTGTGAGAGAGAAGAGAGAGGGCGAGACAGAGTTTTTATGGGAGCATCTTATTGTATGATTTAAATTCAATATATTTAGACTGGTTGACTGAATTTGATCCTGTGTGTCTCTCTGTGCATGTGTGTTTCCATATGTTTCCATATTTGTTATTGTGTGACTGTTACACTTTTTTTTGCTGAGTTTTTTCTCATTTAACAAGTACATTTGAAGGACCCTTAGCATGTTCAGCATTTTTCAGCTGTCCATTTTGCTTTTCCAATTTTTCTGTTTAAGTTATTACTATTGTGCTGAATCATACTATTTCTGCTATTTTATAAGATTTGTGCTAAATATAGTATTTCTGCCCAATGTAGTATTTCTGATTAATTATAGTTTTCTACCAAATCATATTACAGTATTTTTGCTTTTTATACCATTTTATAGGATATTTATATTGCTTAATATAGTATTTCTGCTTTTTATAGGATTTGTGCTTAATACAGTATTTCTGCTAAATGTAGTATTTATGCTTAATCACACTATTACTATATATTTCTGCCAGCTCCCCAGCCAGCCAATCATATCTGAGGTCTGCCGTTTCTTCTCTCGTCATATCTCAGCGACGGATGTACAAAGAGCAATGAAAATCGCAGTCAAAGTACACCAAAGTCCGCTGATTCACCCAGTACAAGAATTATGCTTCTAGTCCACCTAGTTTTTGAGCTACACGACGTTTTGTAACTCCAAAAAACGGCTCTCTGTGCCTCTCACTGCGATCTAATTCTGACTGCTCATCACCCTGTTTCCCAAGAGCTCACTGTCTTTCCCAGTGGCGCAGCTGGTAATGACACACGTCTGCAATCCAAAGGTCGTGGGTTCAACTCCACCTTGGACAAAATGTTTTTTGCCCTACAAATTAATACACTATCACAGACCACTAATTCATATTCATCATTTATTACAATTCTGAAAACTTTTTACCAGCTTTTCTAATATGGACCTCAGATTCTTCTTAACACTCCATGGCACAAATACTCTTCCCTTTAGGCTCTGTGAATGTGTGTGTGTATCAATATTTCTCCCATTTTAAAGTATTACTCCTCCATAATTGGATTTCTCTTAAATCAAAGTACTTTTACTACATCTTAGTACTTCTGCTCAATCATAGTATTTCTGCTAAATCATAGTATTTTTGCCAAATCATGGTTTTTGTGCCAAATCATCAGAATCGTGTTTATTGGCCAAGTATATGTGCAGACAAATACAAGGAATTTGGTTCCGGTAGATGGTGGCTCTGGAGCACAGCAATGTAAATCTCACACACACACACACACACACGTACCCCCACACACACGTATCTATATATACATTACACATGCATACACATACATACACAAAGCTGTGTAAACCAACTATAAATAACTAATCTAAACGTATATACATAAAATACAGAAATGAAATGAGGTGGAATGAATACTACAGAATGTACGTAAGGTGCAGTTGCAGTCTGGCAGTGGGAGCAGTGTGACAGTTCAACTGTTTATAAGGGAGATGGCGAGGGGAAAGAAACTGTTCCTGTGTCGGGTAGTCCTGGTCTGCAGGCTTCTGTACCGTCTGCCAGAGGGCAGCAGATCAAAAAGTCTGTGTCCAGGGTGTGAGGGGTCTGTGATGATTTTCCCTGCCCGTTTCCTGGTTCTTGAGAGGTACAGATCCTGGATGGAGGGCAGGGGGTGCCGATGATCCTTTTGCTGCCCGTACAGTCCGCTGCAGTCTGCACCTGTCCTGTTTAGTGGCTGCACCATACCAGACTGTGATGGAGGAGCACAGGACAGACTCAATGACTGCAGTGTAGAACTGGATCAGCAGCTCCTGTGGAAGACTGTACTTCCCCAGTTGTCTCAGGAAGTACATCCTCTGCTGGGTCTTTTTGAGGATGGAGTTGATGTTGGTCTCCCACTTCAGGTCCTGGGAGATGGTGGTACCCAGCAACTTGAAGATCTCCACAGTCGACACAGGGCTGTCTGATATGATGAGGGGGGGCAGAGTTGAGGGATGTCTCCTGAAGTCCACTGTCATCTCTACAGTTTTAAGAGTGTTCAGCTCCAGATTGTGCTGACTGCACCAGAGTACCAGCCGCTCAACTCATCATAACATTTGTGTTATGTTGTAGTATTACTAGTAAGTGGAGGAATTTCTAAAATGTTACAGTATATGTGCTGATTACAGTATTTCTGTATAATAGAATTTTGGCAAATCTCCTCACACCAACACAAAGTCTGGAAACTGCATAGAAAGTCAATGGAGAGCTTGTTCAAAATCACCACTGGATTTCTCTAATGAGAGGCATTTTCAAATCGTCATATCTCAACGCAGCAAAGTTAAGACATGAGGCTTGTGCCAATATATCTTCAGACACTCCTGACGCTCACAATTCAAGAATTTCTTTCTCACCTATCACCATTTGGCCATGAATTGGGTTTGTTTGAGGGTAGGAAATTCATCCCTCGCTCAGATTTCTTCAGATTTCAAACTCTGGAAATGAGGCACTTTTTTTCTCTCGTCATATCTTTTGATGGATTTCCACACAGACCTGAAAATTTCCATGACTGTTCACCAAAGCCTGCTGTCTCTTACGATGAAAGAATGATATCGATACTCCAAATAGATTTAGAGTTAGAAAGCATTGTTTGAGGGCAAGTCAAGGCAGTTTTCGCTTTGCCTCTACTCAGTTATGGTGCATTAGAAGTCAAATATCTTCAATAATTCATATTTTAATGATAAATTGTCAACACTTTAAGATCCCCCATCTCTTCTGAACAAAACGGTGTAAGAATGACTGTTCTAGCCCCTACGGTTAGGAAATTATAGCCATTTGTTTGAGGGGAATCCTCACTATGAAAAATAGACAGCACAAATCCTGTCTCTGTGCTGCATGTGTGTAAAAACAGGTGCACCTGTTTTGGCAGGAAAAAGTATACAGCCTCTCTGATTGGTGGATTCAAATTCAGCAGCTCCCAGGCTATTTGGCTGCTGCTGCTGCTAGTGTGTGTGTGTGTGTGTGTGTGACAGAGAGAGAGAGAAAGAGAGGGCGAGAGAGCGTTTTTATGGGAGCATCTTATTGTATGATTTAAATTCAATATATTTAGACTGGTTGACTGAATTTGATCCTGTGTCTCTCTGTGCTTGTGTGTTTCCATATGTGTCCATATTTTTGATTGTGTGACTGTTATACTTTTTTTTTTGCTGATTTTTTTTTCATTCAACAATTACATTTGAGGGAGCCTTAGAATGTTCAGCATTTTTTCAGCTGTTCATTTTGCTTTTCCAATTTTTCTATTTCAGTTATTACTATTGTGCTAAGTCATAGCATTTCTGCTGCTTTTCAGTATTTGTGCTAAATACAGCATTTGTGCTAAATCATACTATTTCAGCCATTTTATAGTATTTGTGCTAAAACATAATATTTCTACTAAACGCAGTATTTCTGGGTAATCATAGTATTTCTATGTATTCCTGCCAGCTCCTCAGGGAGCCAATCCTCTGTGAGTACTGTAATTTTCAAATTGACATATCAAGTCATGCATGACTTCCCAACCAGCCAATCATATCTGAGGACTGAGACATTCAAATTTGCATATTGAGGCCTTCATGCCTTCCCCGCCAGCCAATCACATCTGAAGGCTGAGACATTCAAATTTCCATATTGGGGCTTTCATGGGTTGTAAGCCAACCACTCATCCATGTCATGTATCTCTACAAATTCATATTTTTACTTTAAACACACAACACTTGACAATCCCCCCCATCTCTTCTGAACAAAACAGTGTAAGAATGACCGTTCTAGACCCTACGGTTAGGAAATTATAGCCATTTGTTTGAGAGGAGTCCTCACTATGAAAAATAGACCGCACAAATCCTGTCTCTGTGCTGCGTGTGTAAAAACAGGTGCACCTGTTTTGGCGGGAAAAAGTACATAGCCTTTCTGATTGGTGGATTCAAATTAAGCAGCTCCAGGCTTTTTGACCTACCTAGAAACATACAGGAAACACTGTATGTACAGCCCCTATTTGTTCACTTGCTTCTGCTGCTGCTGCGTGTGTGTGTGTGTGTGTGTGTGTGTGTGTGTGTGTGTGTGTATGTAGAGAGAGAGAGAGAGAGAGAGCCTTTTTATGGGTGTATCTTATTGTGTGCCTACTGGTGGTGGTCAGAGGGCCCAGTGGCGCCAGTGTCCAGCAGCCTCGCCTCTGTCAGTGCGCCCCAGGGTGGCTGTGGCTACAACGTAGCTTGCCATCACCAGTGTGTGAATGGGTGAATGACTGGATATGTAAAAGCGCTTTGGGGTCCTTAGGGACCATAAAAGCGCTATATAAATACAGGCCATTTACCATGTCCATATTTGTAATTGTGCAAGTTATTACTATTATGCTAAATTATAGTATTTCTGCTACTTTTCGGTATTTGTGCTAAATACAGTATTTCTGCTAAATCTTAGTATTATTGCTTAATCATATTATTTGAGCAAAATCATAGTATTTGAGCATATTCTTTCTATTTGTGCCATAGCATAGTATATTTGCTGAATTACAGCATTTCTGCTATGTTGTAGTATTTGTCCTAAATCACAGTATTTGTGCAATGTTTAGGTATTTTTGTTTAAATAAAGTATCTATGTAATCTTGTACCATGGTTGCTAAAATCCTGTATTTCTGAAAAGTTATCTTGTTTCTGCTAAGTTACAATATTTATTCTAATTTCTGCTGCTAAGTTCTGCTATGTTATTGTATTTCTGCCAAGTATTATGTTTTCTTTACGTTATTGCAGTTCTGCTAAGTAATTACATTTTTGCTAAGTTCTTATGCTTCTGCAAAGTTATTACAATTTTTTGCAAAGGTTTTACAATTTCTGCAACTTTTCAGCTTTTTCAGCTAGTTTCAGCTGACAGCTTCAGCTTTACAGCATCCACACTGCATTTTCGCAGGAAATGCAAATTTTTCTAGTTATTATTATTATTCTAGTTGCTTCCGTACACTTTTCGCCGTTGAACTACTTCCACAATTTTCAGCCGATTTTCACCGTTCAAATTTTAAACTATTCTGCTCTTTTTGCTCTTTCCGGCAATATCTTTTGGTATTTTATACTATTATACTTTTTAAAATATTACGTTTTTTTCCTTTAATTTGTCCCATTGAAATGAATGGGAAACTTCTGCCATTCTGCTAAAACTTGCTTGTTTTTGAAACTTAACTACTTTTTCCTACTTTCACGTAGAACAACCATTCAAACTTTAAAATGTTCTCAAATTATTGGGCTATTCAGGAATAAATCAGCTTTTTCAAATCTTTTACCGTTTTACTTTTATGCCTCTTAAAGTTTTCAGTTGCAAAATTGTGATTTTTCACAAAATACATGCGTTGTTATGGTTGCTATGCACTTGGCTTCCAGTGTGCCACTGTAGGTTTTGCAGTCTTCTCTTCATGTCCGAACAACTTCTTGCTACTTGCTCAATTTTCACTCAACTTCCACAAATTATACATCAAAACGTAGGTATTTTTGCTGGCTTTCCGAAAATGTCACTATCATGGTTGTGAGATTATAGAATTTTGGCAAATCTCCTCAGACCAACACAAAGTCTCAAAACTCTCCATAGAAAGTCAATGGAGAGCTTGTTCAAAATCACAGCTTGATTTCTGTAATGAGAGGCATATTCGAATCATCATATCTCCTTAACGAAGCAAAGTTAATACATGAGGCTTGTCCCGGTATATCTTCAGACACTCCTGACGCTCACAATTCAAGAATTTCTTTCTCACCTATTACCGTTCTGAAATGAGTTAGACTTGTTTGAGGGTAGGAAATTAGTCCTTCGCTCAGATTTCTTCAGATTTCAAACTCTGAAATGAACCACTTTTTTTCTCTCGTCATATCTTTTGATAGATTTCCACAAAGACCTGAAAATTTTCATGACTGTTCACCAAAGCCTGCTGTCTCTTACGGTGAAAAATGATATTGATACTCCAAATAGATTTAGAGTTAGAAAGCGTTGTTTGAGGGCAGGTCAAGGCAGTTTTGCTTCGCCTCTACTCAGTTATGGTGCATTACAAGTCAAATATCTTTAAAAATTCATATTTTAATGATAAATTGTCAACACTGTAAGATTCCCTCATCTCTTCTGAACAAAACGGTGTAAGAATGACCATTCTAGCCCCTACGGTTAGGAAATTATGGCCATTTGTTTGAGAGGAATCCTCACTATGAGAAATTCACTGCAGAAATCCTGTCTCTGTGCTCTGTGTGTGTAAAACGGCTGCACCTGTTTTGGCGGGAAAAAAGTGCACAGGCTCTCTGATTGGTGGATTCAAATTCAGCAGCTCCCAGGCTGCTTGACTGAGCTAGAAACTTACTTCTCTCTCTGTGTGTGTGTGTGTGTGTGTGTGTGTGTGTGTGTGTGTGTGTGTGTGTGTGTGTGACAGTGTGAGAGAGAGAGAGAGAGAGAGAGAGAAAGGCTTGTTATGGGATGATCTCATTGTAAGATTTAAATTCAATATATTTAGACTGGTTGACTGAATTGGATCTTGTGTATGTGTGTGTGTGTGTGTGTGTGTGTGTGTGTGTGTGTGTGTGTGTGTGTGTGTGTGACAGAGAGAGAGAGAGAGAGACAGAGAAAGCCTTTTTATGGGATGATCTCATTGTAAGATTTAAATTCAATATATTTAGACTGGTTGACTGAATTGGATCTTGTGTGTGTGTGTGTGTGTGTGTGTGTGTGTGTGTGTGTGTGTGACAGACAGAGAGAGAGAGAGAGAGAGAGAAAGGCTTGTTATGGGATGATCTCATTGTAAGATTCAAAATCAATATATTTAGACTGGTTGACTGAATTGGATCGTGTGTGTGTGTGTGTGTGTGTGTGTGTGTGTGTGTGTGTGTGTGTGTGTGTGAGAGAGAGAGAGAGAGAGAGAGAGCCTTTTTATGGGATGATCTCATTGTAAGATTTAAATTCAATATATTTAGACTGGTTGACTGAATTGGATCTTGTGTGTGTGTGTGTGTGTGTGTGTGTGAGTGACAGAGTGAGAGAGGAGAGAGAGAGAGAGAGAGAGAGAGAGAGAGAGAAAGCCTTTTTATGGGATGATCTCATTGTAAGATTCAAAATCAATATATTTAGACTGGTTGACTGAATTGGATCTTGTGTGTGTGTGTGTGTGTGTGTGAGACAGAGAGAGAGAGAGAGAGAGAGAGAGAAAGACTTGTTATTGGATGATCTCATTGTAAGATTTAAATTCAATATATTTAGACTGGTTGACTGAATTGGATCTTGTGTGTGTGTGTGTGTGTGTGTGTGTGTGTGTGTGTGTGTGTGTGTGTGTGTGTGTGTGTGTGTGTGACAGAGAGAGAGAGAGAGAGAGAGCCTTTTTTTGGATGATCTCATTGTAACATTTAAATTCAATATAGTTAGACTGGTTTACTGAATTTGATCCTGTGTGTGTCTGTCTGTGCATGTGTGTTACCATATGTGTACATATTTGTGGTTGTGTGACTGTTATACTTTTTTTTGCTTTTGCTTTTTTCATTTAACAATTACATTTGAGGGACCCTTAGCATGTTCAGGATTTTTCAGCTGTCCATTTTGCTTTTCCAATTTTTCTATTTAGGTTATTACTATTGTGCTAAGTCATAGCATTTCTGCTGCTTTCAGTATTTGTGCTAAATACAGCATTTCTGCTAAATCATACTATTTCTTCTATTTCATCAGATTTGTGCTAAATATAGTGTTTCTGCTACAGCATAGTATTTCTGCCAAATATAGTACAGTTTTACTGCTTTTTATATGGCTTCTAAGACAACCAATCATATCCGAGGGCTTGCACATTCAAATTTGCATATTGTTGCCTTCATGGCTTCCCAGCCAGCCAATCATATCTGAGACCTTGCACATTCAAATTTGCATATTGGGGCAATCATGGCTTCTAAGACAACCAATCATCTATGTCATATATCTATGATATTTCATATTTTTATTTTAAATGGTCAACATTTCAAGATTCTCCCATGTCTTCTGAACACAACGGTCTAAGAATGACCGTTGTAGCCCCTACGGTTAGGAATTTATGGCTGTTTGTTTGAGGGGAGTCCTGACTAGAGATGGACCGATCCGATATTACGTATCGGTATCGGTCCGATACTGACGTAAATTACTGGATCGGATATCGGTGAGAAATAAAAAATGTAATCCGATCCATTAAATATCAAAAAAGCACCTCACAAAACTTGCGACATGGCGTAACTCGGCTCATAACCGTAGCACGTCGGAGCAGTGCGCATCACGTGATAGACTGGCTGTGTGTATTTGTAGCCTCGCTACCAAACCAGCATTTCATCTCTGAGGAAGTTATCCCAGAGAGAAGTAAAGCAAGTGTGTAAGTTCATCTCTGAATGTTTGTAAAGCGTTCCCACGTTAAGCTTAACAACCCATATATGGAGCGACTGCCTCTTCTTGCTGCTACTTCAATCGTGAAACTGCTTAATGATCAGCTGATCGGCTTTTCTGTCGGGAGTCCGTCTCTCTTCTTTGTTTTTGGCCCACTTTGCACCAGAAAGAGGAAAACAGCGGCTGAACAACAGCAGCACGTTTAAGCTTGATAAGCTGTTGTTAGAATTTAGTTATTATTACTTTCTACACCAGGATCCTTTTCTCGTAGCTGACGGCTGGTAACTGTGCAGGGGCGGATCTAGCAAAGTTTAGCCAGGGGGCCGATAGGGCATTAACAGGGAAAAGGGGCACAAAGACATACTTTTCTTTCTTATTCTCATTTAAAATGTCTAGCTTTTAATAAATAATTATCTGAATCTTACACCCAAAGTTTTAATCTGATGTAAAATGTATAGAAGTCCATTACTGTATATAGTAACTGTAGTCTATAGTCTAATCTAACCTAGTAAGCTATAGTACTTTTTCCTTTGGGAAAGTACCATTTGTGAATTCTGCAATTCTGTTGAAGAAAGATGTTGAATCTATTTAATTATTCTTGAAAAATAATTTATCTGTGCATTTTTTTTTTTCACACTGCATCAAATTTAAGTTGATTACATCGATTAAGCGTCATGAGGTGGAGGGTGGGGGTGGTTCCCTATTTTTTGGGGGGGGTTTGCAACCCTATTAGTTAGGTTGCTTAATATTTCTGCTAAGTACTCTTTAAAATACCAGAATAGGGAGGATGGAGCAGGTTTAAGTTTATTAGATTGATCAGTGTTGCTGAACTATGAAATATTTTGGGTGCAGTGTATTTTTTACATACAAGGTATAACAGAATAGTGTTGTTGTTTATTTAAACTTGAGTATGAACTTATACAAAATGCAGCAAGATATTAAAAAACAGTTTTATTGATTAAAATACACTATATCGGATTCATATCGGTATCGGCAGATATCCAAATTTATGATATCGGTATCGGTATCGGACATAAAAAAGTGGTATCGTGCCATCTCTAGTCCTGACTATGAGAAATAGACTGCAAAAATCCTGTCTCTCTCTGTGCTGTAAAAGCCTGCACTTGGTGCACCAGTTTTGGCAGGAAAAAGCACACAGCCCCTCTGATTGGTGGATTCAAATTGAGAATCTCACAGCTGTTTGACTGACCTAGAAACATGCTGTTAACAGCCCCTGTTCACTTGCTGATGCTATGTGTGTGTGTGCTGTGTGTGTGTGTGTGAGCCTGAGTGTGGGTGTGAGTGTTTGAGTGTGTGTGTGTGTGTGGGTGTGTGTGTGTGTGTGTGTGTGTGTGTGTGTGCGAGAGAGAGAGAGAGAAAGACACACACAAAGCCCTTTTTAGGGCAGCATCTCATTCTTGGATAAAAATATAATATATTCAGACTGGTTGACTGGCATAGACCCTGTGTGTGTCTCTCTCTGTACATTTGTGTATCCATATTTGATTTTGTGTGTATTTGTTGATTTGTGTATCCATATTTAATTTTGTGTGTATCTGTTGGCTGTTCTTATTTGTATTTCTAAATGTATTTTTATTTTATTTTTCACAGGTGAACAAAAGTTAGTTTTGAGCAAACTTAACCATGTTCCTTTTTATTCAGCTTGTCATTTTACTTTTCCAATATTTTCACTTAAGTTATTACTATTCTGCTCAATCATAGTATCTGTTCTAAATCATTGTTATTGAGCTATATTGTAGGATTTCTGCTAAATCATAGTATTTCTACTATATTATATTTTTCTTTCTAAATATATCATTTCTGCTATAGAGTAGTATTTCTGTAATATTTAAGAATGTTTGGCTAAATATATTCTTTCTGTTATCTTATACTATTTCTCCAAAATTCTTGTATTTTTGGGAAGTTATCGTGTTTCTGGTAAGTTACAATATTTCTGCTAAGTTACAATATGTTACAATATCTATGCTATTGTATTTCTGCCAAGTATTATGTTTCCTCTAAGATATTGCAGTTCTGCTAAGTTACTACATTTTAGCAACGTTCCTTTGCTTCTGCAAAGTTTTTACAATTTCTGCAACTTTTCAGCTTTTTCAGCTAGTTTCAGCTGACAGCTTCAGCGTTCCAGCATCCACACTGCATTTTCGCAGGAAATGCAAATTTTTCTAGTTCTTTATTATTATTATTCTAGTTGCTTCCGTACGTTTTTCGCCGTGGATCTACTTCCACAATTTTCAGCCGATTTTCACCGTTCAAATTTTAAACTATTCTGCTATTTTTGGTCTTTCCGGCTATATCTTTTGGTATTTTATACTATTATACTTTTTAAAATATTACGTTTTTTCCTTTAATTTGTCCCATTGAAATGAATGGGAAACTTCCATAATTCTGCTAAAACTTGCTTGTTTTTGAAACTTAACTACTTTTTCCTACTTTCACGTAGAACAACCATTCAAACTTTAAAATGTTCTCAAATTATTGGGCTATTCAGGAATAAATCAGCTTTTTCAAATCTTTCACCGTTTTACTTTTATGCCTCTTAAAGTTTTGAGTTGCAAAATTGTGATTTTTTCACAAAATACATGCGTTGTTATGTTTGCTATGCACTTGGCTTCCAGTGTGCCACTGAAGGTTTTGCAGTCTTCTCTTCATGTCCGAACAACTTCTTGCTACTTGCTCAATTTTCACTCAACTTCGACAAATTATACATCAAAACGTAGGTATTTTTGCTGGCTTTCAGAAAATGTCACTATCATGGTTGTGAGATTTATAGAATTTTGGCAAATCTCCTCAGACCAACACAAAGTCGGAAAACTCTCCATAGAAAGTCAATGGAGAGCTTGTTCAAAATCACCGCTTGATTTCTGTAATGAGAGGCATATTCGAATCGTCATATCTCCTTAACGAAGCAAAGTTAAGACATAAGGCTTGTCCCAGTATATCTTCAGACACTCCTGACGCTCACAATTCAAGAATTTCTTTCTCACCTATTACCGTTCTGAAATGAGTTAGACTTGTTTGAGGGTAGGAAATTCGTCCTTGGCTCAGATTTCTTCAGATTTCAAACTGTGGAAATGAACCACTTTTTTCTCTTGTCATATCTTTTTAATGGATTTCCACAGAGACCTGAAAATTTCCATGACTGTTCACCAAAGCCTGCTGTCTCTTACGGTGAAAGAATGATATCGATACTCCAAATAGATTTAGAGTTAGAAAGCGTTGTTTGAGGGGAAGTCAAGGCAGTTTTTGCTGCGCCTCTACTCAGTTATGGTGCATTACAAGTCAAATAGCTTCAATAATTCATATTTTAATGATAAATTGTCAACACTGTAAGATTCCCCCATCTCTTCTGAACAAAACGGTGTAAGAATGACTGTTCTAGCCCCTACGGTTAGGAAATTATGGCCATTTGTTTGAGGGGAATCCTGACTATGAAAAATAGACAGCACAAATCCTGTCTCTGTGCTCTGTGTGTGTAAAAACGGCTGCACCTGTTTTGGCGGGAAAAAGTACACAGCCTCTCTGATTGGTGGATTCAAATTTAGCAGCTCCCAGGCTGCTTGAATGACCTAGCAAGTTGCTCCTCTCTCCCTGTGTGTGTGTGTGTGTGTGTGTGTGTGTATGTGTGTGTGTGTGTGACAGAGAGAGAGAAAGAGAGGGCGAGACAGAGTTTTTATGGGAGCATCTTATTGTATGATTTAAATTCAATATATTTAGACTGGTTGACTGAATTTGATCCTGTGTGTCTCTCTGTGCATGTGTGTTTCCATATGTTTCCATATTTGTGATTGTGTGACTGTTACACTTTTTTTTGCTGAGTTTTTTTTCATTTAACAAGTACATTTGAAGGACCCTTAGCATGTTCAGCATTTTTCAGCTGTCCATTTTATGTTTCCAATTTTTCTGTTTAAGTTATTACTATTGTGCTGAATCATACTATTTCTGCTATTTTATAAGATTTGTGCTAAATATAGTATTTCTGCCCAATATAGTATTTCTGATTAATTATAGTTTTTCTACCAAATCATAGTACAGTATTTTTGCTTTTTATACCATTTTATAGGATATTTATATTGCTTAATATAGTATTTCTGCTTTTTATAGGATTTGTGCTTAATACAGTATTTCTGCTAAATGTAGTATTTATGCTTAATCACACTATTACTATATATTTCTGCCAGCTTCCCAGCCAGCCAATCATATCTGAGGTCTGCCGTTTCTTCTCTCGTCATATCTCAGCGACGGCTGTAGAAAAGAGCAATGAAAATCGCAGTCAAAGTACACCAAAGTCCGCTGATTCACCCAGTACAAGAATTATGCTTCTAGTCCACCTAGTTTTTGAGTTACATGACGTTTTGTAACTCCAAAAACGGCGCTCTTTACCTCTCACCACGATCTAATTCTGACTGCTCATCAACCTGTTTCCCAAGAGCTCACTGTCTTTCCCAGTGGCGCAGCTGGTAATGACACAGGGCTGCTACCCAAAGGTCGTGGGTTCAACTCCACCTTGAACAACATGTTTTTGCCCTACAAATTAATACACTATCACAGACCACTAATTCATATTCATCATTTATTACAATTCTCAAAACTTTTACCAGCTTTTCTAATATGGACCTCAGATTCTTCTTAACACTCCATGGCACAAATACTCTTCCCTTTAGGCTCTGTGAATGTGTGTGTATCAATATTTCTCCCATTTTAAAGTATTACTCCTCCATAATTGGTTTCTCTTAAATCAAAGTACTTTTACTACATCTTAGTACTTCTGCTCAATCATAGTATTTCTGCTAAATCATAGTATTTTGCCAAATCATGGTTTTGTGCCAAATCATCAGAATCGTGTTTATTGGCCAAGTATATGTGCATACAAATACAAGGAATTTGGTTCCGGTAGATGGTGGCTCTCGATCACAGCAATGTAAATCTCACACACACACACACACACACACACACACACACACACACACACACACACACACGTATCTATATATACATTACACATGCATACACATACATACACAAAGCTGTGTAAACCAACTATAAATAACTAATCTAAACGTATATACATAAAATACAGAAATGAAATGAGGTGGAATGAATACTACAGAATGTACATAAGGTGCAGTTGCAGTCTGGCAGTGGGAGCAGTGTGACAGTTCAACTGTTTAGAAGGGAGATGGCGAGGGAAAGAAACTGTTCCTGTGTCGGGTGGTCCTGGTCTGCAGGCTTCTGTACCGCCTGCCAGAGGGCAGCAGATCAAAAAGTCTGTGTCCAGGGTGTGAGGGGTCTGTGATGATTTTCCCTGCCCGTTTCCTGGTTCTTGAGAGGTACAGATCCTGGATGGAGGGCAGGGGGGCGCCGATGATCCTTTCTGCTGCCCGTACAGTCCGCTGCAGTCTGCACCTGTCCTGTTTAGTGGCTGCACCATACCAGACTGTGATGCAGGAGCACAGGACAGACTCAATGACTGCAGTGTAGAACTGGATCAGCAGCTCCTGTGGAAGACTGTACTTCCCCAGTTGTCTCAGGAAGTACATCCTCTGCTGGGTCTTTTGAGGATGGAGTTGATGTTGGTCTCCCACTTCAGGTCCTGGGAGATGGTGGTACCCAGCAACTTGAAGATCTCCACAGTCGACACAGGGCTGTCTGATATGATGAGGGGGGCAGAGTTGAGGGATGTCTCCTGAAGTCCACTGTCATCTCTACAGTTTTAAGAGTGTTCAGCTCCAGATTGTGCTGACTGCACCAGAGTACCAGCCGCTCAACTCATCATAACATTTGTGTTATGTTATAGTATTACTACTAAGTGGAGGAATTTCTAAATGTTACAGTATATGTGCTGATTACAGTATTTCTGTATAATAGAATTTTGGCAAATCTCCTCACACCAACACCAAGTCTGAAAACTGCATAGAAAGTCAATGGAGAGCTTGTTCAAAATCACCGCTGGATTTCTCTAATGAGAGGCATTTTCAAATCGTCATATCTCCTTAACGCAGCAAAGTTAAGACATGAGGCTTGTGCCAATATATTTTCAGACACTCCTGACGCTCACAATTCAAGAATTTCTTTCACCTATTACCATTTGGCCATGAATTGGGTTTGTTTGAGGGTAGGAAATTCATCCCTCGCTCAGATTTCTTCAGATTTCAAACTCTGGAAATGAGGCACTTTTTTCTCTCGTCATATCTTTTTGATGGATTTCCACACAGACCTGAAAATTTCCATGACTGTTCACCAAAGTCTGCTGTCTCTTACGGTGTAATAATGATATCGATACTCCAAATAGATTTAGAGTTAGAAAGCATTGTTTGAGGGCAAGTCAAGGCAGTTTTCGCTTTGCCTCTACTCAGTTATGGTGCATTAGAAGTCAAATATCTTCAATAATTCACATTTTAATGATAAATTGTCAACACTTTAAGATTCCCCCATCTCTTCTGAACAAAACGGTGTGAGAATGACTGTTCTAGCCCCTACGGTTAGGAAATTATAGCCATTTGTTTGAGGGGAGTCCTGACTATGAAAAATAGACAGCACAAATCCTGTCTCTGTGCTGCATGTGTGTAAAAAGAGGTGCACCTGTTTTGGCGGGAAAAACTACACAGCCTGTCTGATTGGTGGATTCAAATTTAGCAGCTCCCATGCTGCTTGACTGACCTAGAAACTTGCTTGTCTCTCCCTGTGTGTGTGTGTGTGTGTGTGTGTGTGTGTGTGTGTGTGTGTGTGTGTGTGTTTGTGTGTGTGTGTGTGAGACAGAGAGAGAGAGAAAGAGAGGGCGAGAGAGCGTTTTTATGGGAGCATCTTATTGTATGATTTAAATTCAATATATTTAGACTGTTTGACTGAATTTGATCCTGTGTCTCTCTGTG
The DNA here is from genome assembly GCF_013358895.1 of Oreochromis aureus. Classification (NCBI taxonomy): domain Eukaryota; kingdom Metazoa; phylum Chordata; class Actinopteri; order Cichliformes; family Cichlidae; genus Oreochromis; species Oreochromis aureus. The sequence continues at coordinate 36,424 of NW_024108969.1, read as the reverse complement.
CTTGTGTGTTTCCATATGTGTCCATATTTTTGATTGTGTGACTGTTATACTTTTTTTTTGCTGATTTTTTTTCATTCAACAATTACATTTGAGGGAGCCTTAGAATGTTCAGCATTTTTCAGCTGTTCATTTTGCTTTTCCAATTTTTCTATTTCAGTTATTACTATTGTGCTAAGTCATAGCATTTCTGCTGTGTGTGTGTGTGTATGACAGAGAGAGAGAGAGAGAGAGAGAGAGAGAGCCTTTTTATGGGTGTACCTTATTGTGTGCCTACTGGTGGTGGTCAGAGGGCCCGGTGGCGCCAGTGTCCAGCAGCCTCGCCTCTGTCAGTGCGTCCCAGGGTGGCTGTGGCTACAACGTAGCTTGCCATCACCAGTGTGTGAAGGGGTGAATGACTGGATATGTAAAGCGCTTTGGGGTCCTTAGGGACCATAAAAGCGCTATATAAATACAGGCCATTTACCATGTCCATATTTGTAATTGTGCAAGTTATTACTATTATGCTAAATTATAGTATTTCTGCTACTTTTCGGTATTTGTGCTAAATACAGTATTTCTGCTAAATCTTAGTATTATTGCTTAATCATATTATTTGAGCAAAATCATAGTATTTGAGCATATTCTTTCTATTTGTGTCATAGCATAGTATATTTGCTGAATTACAGCATTTCTGCTATGTTGTAGTATTTGTCCTAAATCACAGTATTTGTGCAATGTTTAGGTATTTTTGTTTAAATAAAGCATCTATGTAATCTTGTACCATGGTTGCTAAAATCCTGTATTTCTGAAAAGTTATCTTGTTTCTGCTAAGTTACAATATTTATTCTAATTTCTGCTGCTAAGTTCTGCTATGTTATTGTATTTCTGCCAAGTATTATGTTTTCTTTACGTTATTGCAGTTCTGCTAAGTAATTACATTTTTGCTAAGTTCTTATGCTTCTGCAAAGTTATTACAATTATTTGCAAAGGTTTTACAATTTCTGCAACTTTTCAGCTTTTTCAGCTAGTTTCAGCTGACAGCTTCAGCTTTACAGCATCCACACTGCATTTTCGCAGGAAATGCAAATTTTTCTAGTTCTTTATTATTATTGTGTGGATGCTGGAGGCATCCACACTATTGAGTTCCTGTTTCTCTTTATTCTTTATTATTCTTGGTGTTTCCGTACGTTTTTCGCCGTGGATCTACTTCCACAATTTTCAGCCGATTTTCACCATTCAAATTTTAAACTATTCTGCTAATTTTTCCCTTTCCGGCTATATCTTTTGGTATTTTATACTGTTATACTTTTTAAAATATTAAGCTTTTTCCTTTAATTTGTCCCATTGAAATGAATGGGAAACTTCCGCAATTCTGCTAAAACTTGCTTGTTTTTGAAACTTAACTACTTTTTCCTACTTTCACGTAGAACAACCATTCAAACTTT
>NW_024108969.1:0-25000 GCF_013358895.1 Oreochromis aureus | reverse complement strand
ATTTTTGCTGGCTTTCAGAAAATGTCACTATCATTGTTGTGAGATTTATAGAATTTTGGCAAATCTCCTCAGACCAACACAAAGTCGGAAAATTCTCCATAGAAAGTCAATGGAGAGTTTGTTCAAAATCACCGCTTGATTTCTGTAATGAGAGGCATATTCGAATCGTCATATCTCCTTAACGAAGCGACATTCAGACTTAAGGCTTGTCCCAGTATATCTTCAGACACTCCTGACGCTCACAATTCAAGAATTATTTTCTTACCTATTACCGTTCTGAAATGAGTTAGACTTGTTTGAGGGTAGGAAATTCGTCCTTCGCTCAGATTTCTTCAGATTTCAAACTCTGGAAATGAGGCAATTTTTTCTCTCGTCATATCTTTTTTTTGGATTTCCACAGAGACCTGAAAATTTCCATGACTGTTCACCAAAGCCTGCTGTCTCTTACGGTGAAAGAATGATATCAATACTCCAAATAGATTTAGAGTTAGAAAGCGTTGTTTGAGGGTAGGTCAAGAGAGTTTTTGCTTCGCCTCTACTCAGTTATGGTGCATTAGAAGTCAAATGTCTTTAATATTTCATATTTTAGTGATAAACTGTCAACACTTGAAGATTCCCCCATCTCTTCTGAACAAAACGGTGTAAGAATGACCGTTCTAGCCCCTACGGTTAGGAAATTATGGTCATTTGTTTGAGGGGAGTCATCATTATGAGAAATTCACTGCAGAAATCCTGTCTCTGTGCTCTGTGTGTGTAAAAACGGCTGCACCTGTTTTGGCGGGAAAAAGTGCACAGGCTCTCTGATTGGTGGATTCAAATTCAGCAGCTCCCAGGCTGCTTGACTGAGCTAGAAACTTACTTTTCTCTCCTGTGTGTGTGTGTGTGTGTGTGTGTGTGTGTGTGTGTGTGTGTGTGTGACACAGAGAGAGAGAGAGAGAGAGAGAGAGACTTTTTATGGGATGATCTCATTGTAAGATTTAAATTCAATATATTTGGACTGGTTGACTGAATTGGATCTTGTGTGTGTGTGTGTGTGTGTGTGTGTGTGTGTGTGTGTGTGTGTGTGTGTGTGTGTGACAGAGAGAGAGAGAGAGAAAGAGAGAGAGAGCCTTTTATGGGATGATCTCATTGTAAGATTTAAATTCAATATATTTAGACTGGTTGACTGAATTGGATCTTGTGTGTGTGTGTGTGTGTGTGTGACAGAGAGCGAGAGAGAGAGAGAGAGAGAGAGAGAAGCCTTTTTATGGGATGATCTCATTGTAAGATTCAAATTCAATATATTTAGACTGGTTGACTGAATTGGATCGTGTGTGTGTGTGTGTGTGTGTGTGTGTGTGTGTGTGTGTGTGAGAGAGAGAGAGAGAGAGAGAGAGAGAAAGCCTTTTATGGGATGATCTCATTGTAAGATTTAAATTCAATATATTTAGACTGGTTGACTGAATTGGATCTTGTGTGTGTGTGTGTGTGTGTGTGTGTGTGACAGAGAGACAGAGAGAGAGAGAGAGAGAGAGAAAAGCCTTTATATGGGATAATCTCATTGTAAGATTTAAATTCAATATATTTAGACTGGTTGACTGAATTGGATCTTGTGTGTGTGTGTGTGTGTGTGTGTGTGTGTGTGTGTGTGTGTGTGAGAGAGAGAGAGAGAGAGAGAGAAAAGCCTTTTATGGGATGATCTCATTGTAAGATTCAAATTCAATATATTTAGACTGGTTGACTGAATTGGATCTTGTGTGTGTGTCTCTGTGCATGTGTGTTTCCATATGTGTCCATATTTGTGATTGTGTGACTGTTATACTTTTTTCTGATTTTTCTTTTCATTTAACAATTACATTTGAGGGACCCTTTGCATGTTCAGCATTTTTCCGCTGTCCATTTTGCTTTTCCAATTTTTCTATTTAAGTTATTACTATTGTGCTAAGTCATACCATTTCTGCTGCTTTTCAGTATTTGTGCTAAATACAGCATTTGTGCTAAATCATACTATTTCTGCTATTTCATAAGATTTGTGCTAAATATAGTATTTCTGCCAAATATAGTATTTTTGATTAATTATAGTTTTTCTACCAAATCATAGTACAGTTTTACTGCTTTTTATATGGCTTCTAAGACAACCAATCATATCCGAGGTCTTGCACATTCAAATTTGCATATTGTTGCCATCATGGCTTCCCAGCCAGCCAATCATATCTGAGGCCTTGCACATTCAAATTTGCATATTGGGGCATTCATGGCTTCTAAGACAACCAATCATCTATGTCATATATCTATGATATTTCATATTTTTATTTTAAATCGTCAACATTTCAAGATTCTCCCATGTCTTCTGAACACAACGGTCTAAGAATGACCGTTTTAGCCCCTACAGTTAGGAATTCATGGCTGTTTGTTTGAGGGGAGTCCTCACTATGAGAAATAGACTGCAAAAATCCTGTCTCTCTCTGTGCTGTAAAAGCCTGCACTTGATGCACCAGTTTTGGCAGGAAAAGCACACAGCCCTCTGATTGGTGGATTCAAATTGAGAATCTCACAGCTGTTTGACTGACCTAGAAACATGCTGTTAACAGCCCCTGTTCACTTGCTGATGCTGTGTGTGTGTGTGTGTGTGTGTGTGAGCCTAAATGTGTGTGTGTGTGTGTGTGTGTGTGCGTGTGTGTGTTTAAGAGAGAGAGAGAGAGAGAGAGAAAGAGAGAGAGAAAGACACACACAAATAAGACGCTGTTCTTATTTGTATTTCTAAATGTATTTTTATTTTATTTTTTCACAGGTGAACAAAAAGTAGTTTTGAGTGAACTTAATCATGTTACTTTTTATTCAGCTTGTCATTTTATCTTTCCAATATTTTCACTCAAGTTATTACTATTCTGCTCAATCATAGTATCTGTTCTAAATCATTGTTATTAAGCTATATTGTAGGATTTCTGCTAAATCATAGTATTTCTACTATATTATATTTTTCTTTCTAAATATAGCATTTCTGCTATAGAGTAGTATTTCTGCTATGTTATAATATTTATGCTAAACTGGAGTATTTTTGCTAAAACATAGTATTTATTTAAAATTACAATATTCATAGTATATTACAGTGTCTCTGGTAAATCACAGCATTTCTGCTATGTTGTACTGTTTTTCTAAATCATAGTATTTCTGTAATGTTTAAGAATGTTTGGCTAAATATATTCTTTCTGTTATCTTATACTATTTCTCCTAAATTCTTGTATTTTTGAGAAGTTATCGTGTTTCTGATAAGTTACAATATTTCTACTAAGTTCTGCTATGCTATTGTATTTCTGCCAAGTATTATGTTTCCTCTAAGATATTGCAGTTCTGCTAAGTTACTACATTTTAGCAAAGTTCCTTTGCTTCTGCAAAGTATTTACAATTTCTGCAACTTTTCAACTTTTTCTGCTAGTTTCAGCAGACAGCTTCAGCTTTAAAGCATCCACACTGCATTTTCGCAGGAAATGCAAATTTTTCTAGTTGTGTGGATGCTGGAGGCATCCACACTATTGAGTTCCTGTTTCTCTTTATTCTTTATTATTATTATTATTCTAGTTGCTTCCGTGCGTTTTTAGCTGTGGAACTACTTCCACAATTTTCAACCGATTTTCACCGTTCAAATTTTAAACTATTCTGCTATTTTTTCCCTTTCCGGCAATATCTTTTGGTATTTTATACTGTTATACTTTTTAAAATATTAAGCTTTTTTCCTTAATTTGTCCCATTGAAATGAATGGGAAACTTCCATAATTCTGCTAAAACTTGCTTGTTTTTGAAACTTAACTACTTTGTCGTATTTTCATGTAGAACAACCATTCAAACTTTAAAATGTTCTCAAATTATTGGGCTATTCAGGAATAAATCAGCTTTTTCAAATCTTTTACCGTTTTATTTTTATCCCTCTTAAAGTTTTGAGTTGCAAAATTGTGATTTTCACAAAAATACATGCGTTGTTATGGTTGCTATGCACTTGGCTTTCAGTGTGCCACTGTAGGTTTCATGATCTTCTCTTCATGTCCGAACAACTTCTTGCTACTTGCTCAATTTTCACTCAACTTCCACAAATTATACATCAAAACGTAGGTATTTTTGCTGGCTTTCAGAAAATGTCACTATCATGGTTGTGAGATTTATAGAATTTTGTCAAATCTCCTCAGACCAACACAAAGTCTGAAAACTCTCCATAGAAAGTCAATGGAGAGTTTGTTCAAAATCACCGCTTGATTTCTGTAATGAGAGGCATATTCGAATCGTCATATCTCCTTAACGAAGCGAAGTTAAGACATGAGGCTTGTCCCGGTATATCTTCAGACACTCCTGACGCTCACAATTCAAGAATTTCTTTCTCACCTATTACCATTTGGCCATGAATTGGGTTTGTTTGAGGGTAGGAAATTCGTCTCTCGCTCAGATGTCTTCAGATTTCAAACTCTGGAAATGAGGCACTTTTTCTCTCGTCATATCTTTTTGATGGATTTCCACAGAGACCTGAAAATTTCCATGATTGTTCGCCAAAGCCTGCTGTCTCTTACAGTGAAAGAATGATATCGATACTCCAAATAGATTTAGAGTTAGAAAGCATTGTTTGAGGGCAAGTCAAGGCAGTTTTGCTTTGCCTCTACTCAGTTACAGTGTATTACAAGTCATATATCTTCAATAATTTATATTTTATCGCTGAATTATGAAGACCTGCAGATTCCCCCATCTCTTCTGAACAAAACGGTGTAAGAATGAGCATTCTAGCCCCTACGGTTAGGAAATTATGGCCATTTGTTCGAGGGGAGTCCTGAATGTGAGAAATACACTGAAGAAAACCCATAGCTCTCTGTGTCTGTCTGTGTAAGTGCTGATTACAGCAGGTGCAGCCAATTTAGCTGACCTAGATATGCCAAGCTCAGACTCTCAACAGCCTCTGCACACTTTGCTCTCTGTGTATGTGTGTGTGTATATCAATATTTTCCCATTTTAAAGTATTACTCCTCCATAATTGCATTTCTGTTAAATCAAAGTACTTTTACTATATCTTAGTACTTCTGCTCAATCATAGTATTTCTGCTGAATCCTAGTATTTTTGCCATATCATGGTATTTGTGATAAAGCATTGTATTTCCACAAAATAACAGTATTATGTACTGTTATATTATTACTGCTCATAGTATTTCTGCCAAATCATAATATAACTGCAAAATAAAGATTTTTGAGCCAAATCACAGTGTTTGTGCTAAATCCTAGTAAATCTGCTCAGTGATATAACTTCTGCTATGCTGTAGTGCTTTTTGCTAGATTATAGAATTTCTTCTAAATCAAAGTATTTCATGTAAATCATAGAGCAGTTTTTACAGTCATCGTACTGTTAAGCCATAAATTACGTTTGTTTGAGGGTGGAAATCTGTCCTCCTCTGACTTTTCAAACTCTGAAACTCTGAATGAAGCCGTTTCTTCTCTCATCATATCTCCGTGACGGAGGTAAAAGGAGCAATGAAAATCGCAGTGAAAGTTCAGCAAAGTCTGCTGATTGACCCAGTACAAGAATTGTGCTTCTATCCCACCTAGTTTTGGAGTTACATGACGTTTTGTAACTCCAAAAATCGGCGTTTTACGCCTCTCACCGCGATCTAAATCTGACAGTTCATCTCCCCGTTTTCCAAACCGCTACTCTGTTTCCCAGTGGCACAGTTGGTAATGACACAGGTCGGCAGCCTAAAGATCACGGGTTCAATTCCACCTTGGTCAACATTTTTTTTTTCCCTAGAAATTAATACACTATCACAGACAAGTAATTCATATTCATCATTTATTACAATTCTGCAAACTTTTATGATTTTAGCAGCTTTTCTAATATGGACCTCAGATTCTTCTTAACACTCCATGGCACAAATACTGTTCCCTTTAGGCTCTGTGTATCTGTGTGTGTATCAATATTTTTCCCATTTTAAAGTATTACTCCTCCATAATTGCATTTCTGTTAAATCAAAGTACTTTTACTACATCTTAGTACTTCTGCTCAATCATAGTATTTCTGCTAAATCATAGTATTTTTGCCATATCATGGTATTTGTGCCAAAACTTTGTATTTGTACAAAGTCATAATATTTCTTCTAAATCATATCATTTCAATCAAATCTCAGGAGTTGTGCTAAAACACAGTATTATTACCAAATCATAGTATCTGTACCCAAACATATCTGTTCAACTTATTTAACTCTTCTCAACAGTCCAACACCTCTTCTTCACCCCGTTTCAGCAGAATTGAGTTTTTTCACCCCTTTTCAGCACAAATCCCAGCTTTTTCAGGTGTTTTCAACAGAAATCTCTTTTATTTCTGATTGCTGATGTCTTTGTTTTTCAGCTGCTCGCCCTCTTTCCAGGTGGCGCAATCAGTAATTACACGGCTCTGCAGCTCAAAGGTCGTGGGTTCAATCCCACCTTGGTTAAAAAATTTTTTTCACTACAAATTTATACACTTTCACAGACCTGTAATTTATATTACTAATTTTTTTCACTACAAATGAGTAGTGCAAAAAGATACTATGTCTGCAACATCACAGTATATCTGTTATGTTATAGTATTACTACTAAATCACAGTATTTCTGCCAATTCAAGGAGGCTGACTGTTACTAAGTGCATCAGTGTACATAGGTCATCTCTTGTGTTGGAGTGCCCTCTTGTGGCGCCTTTTGGGTAGTGCCTTAGTAAACGTCAACACTGCAAAGAAGTGGTATCAGACTGGTTTGTAGTGGAGGAATTTGGTGCCAGTTTCTTTCATCTTTAATCCGTATTCATGTTGTAATGTAGTAGTACCACAATATGGCAGAAACACTATGTTTTGGCACAACACGTAAAAACGGCTGCACCTGTTTTGGCGGGAAAAAGTACACAGCCTCTCTGATTGGTGGATTCAAATTCAGCAGCTCCCAGGCTGCTTGACTGACCTAGAAAGTTTCTTCTCTCTCCTCTGTGTGTGTGTGTGTGTGTGTGTGTGTGTGTGTGTGTGTGTGTGTGTGTGACAGAGAGAGAGAGAGAGAGAGAGAGAGAGAGAGAGCGAGCCTTTTTATGGGATGATCTCATTGTAAGATTCAAATTCAATATATTTAGACTGGTTGACTGAATTTGATCCTGTGTGTCTCTCTGTACATGTGTGTTTCCATAGGTGTCCATATTTGTGATTGTGTGACTGTTATACTTTTTTTTGCTGAGTTTTTTTTTTTTTCATTTAACAAGTACATTTGAAGGATCCTTAGCATGATCAGCATTTTTCAGCTGTCCATTTTGCTTTTCCAATTTTTCTGTTTAAGTTATTACTATTGTGCTGAATCATACTATTTCTGCTATTTTACAAGATTTGTGCTAAATATAGTATTTCTGCCAAATATAGTATTTCTGATTAATTATATTTTTTCTACCAAATCATAGTATAGTATTTCTGCTTTTTATAGGATTTGTGCTTAATATAGTATTTTTGCTTTTTATAGGATTTGTGCTTAATACAGTATTTCTGCTAAATGTAGTATTTATGCTTAATCATACTATTACTATATATTTCTGCCAGGTCCCCAGGCAGCCAATCCTCTGAGGACTGAGACATTCAAATTTACATATCAGGGCCTGCACGGCTTCCCAGCCAGCCAATCATATCTGAGGTCTGCCCTTTCTTCTCTCGTCATATCTCTGCGTCGGATGTACAAAGAGCAATGAAAATCGCAGTCAAAGTACACCAAAGTCCGCTGATTCACTCAGTACAAGAATTATGCTTCTAGTCCACCTAGCTTTTGAGTTACACGACGTTTTGTAACTCCAAAAATGGCATTCTTCGCCTCTCACCGCGATCTAATTCTGACTGCTCATCACCCTGTTTCCCAAAAGCTCACTGTCTTTCCCAGTGGCGCAGCTGGTAATGACACGGGTCTGCAACCCAAAGGTTGTGGGTTCAAGTCCACCTTGGTCAACTTCTTTGTTGCCCTACAAATTAATACACTATCACAGACCACTAATTCATATTCATCATTTATTACAATTCTGAAAACTTTTACCAGCTTTTCTAATATGGACCTCAGTTTCTTCTTAACACTCCATGGCACAAATACTCTTCCCTTTAGGCTCTGTGTATGTGTGTGTGTATCAATATTTCTCCCATTTTAAAGTATTACTCCTCCATAATTGTATTTCTCTTAAATCAAAGTACTTTTACTACATCTTAGTACTTCTGCTCAATCATAGTATTTCTGCTAAATCATAGTATTTTGCCAAATTATGGTTTTTGTGCCAAATCATAACATTTGTGTTATGTTATAGTATTACTACTAAGCGGAGGAATTTATGTCATGTTACAGTATATGTGCTGATTACAGTATTTCTGCTAAATCATAGTATTTCTACTATATTATATTTTTTTCTTTCTAAATATAGCATTTCTGCTATATAATTTGTATTTCTGCTATGTTAAAATATTTGTGCTAAACCAGTGTATTTGTGCTGAAACATAGTATTTCTGCCAAATGTAGTATTTCTGTCAAATTACAGCATTTTGCTATGTTGTACTGTTTCTCTAAATCATAGTATTTCTGTAATGTTTAAGAATGTTTGGCTAAATATATTCTTTCTGTTATCTTATACTATTTCTCCGAAATTCTTGTATTTTGAGAAGTTATCGTGTTTCTGGTAAGTTACAATGTTTCTGCTAAGTTCTGCTATGCTATTGTATTTCTGCCAAGTATTATGTTTCCTCTAAGATATTGCAGTTCTGCTAAGTTACTACATTTTAGCAAAGTTCCTTTGATTCTGCAAAGTTTTTACAATTTCTGCAACTTTTCAGCTTTTTCAGCTAGTTTCAGCAGAAAGCTTCAGCTTTAAAGCATCCACACTGCATTTTCGCAGGAAATGCAAATTTTTTCTAGTTGTGTGGATGCTGGAGGCATCCACACTATTGAGTTCCTGTTTCTCTTTATTCTTTATTATTATTATTATTCTTAGGACTTCCGTACACTTTTCGCCGTGGATCTACTTCCACAATTTTCAGCCGATTTTCACCGTTCAAATTTTAAACTATTCTGCTATTTCTGCTAATGATGGCTGTATCTTTTGGTATTTTATACTATTATACTTTTTAAAATATTAAGCTTTTTTCCTTTAATTTGTCCCATTGAAATGAATGGGAAACTTCCATAATTCTGCTAAAACTTGCTTGTTTTTGAAACTTAACTACTTTTTCCTACTTTCACGTAGAACAACCATTCAAACTTTAAAATGTTCTCAAATTATTGGGCTATTCAGGAATAAATCAGCTTTTTCAAATCTTTTACCGTTTTACTTTTATCCTCTTAAAGTTTTGAGTTGCAAAATTGTGATTTTTCACAAAATACATGCGTTGTTATGGTTGCTATGCACTTGGCTTCCAGTGTGCCACTGAAGGTTTTGCAGTCTTCTCTTCATGTCCGAACAACTTCTTGCTACTTGCTCAATTTTCACTCAACTTCCACAAATTATACATCAAAACGTAGGTATTTTTGCTGGCTTTCCGAAAATGTCACTATCATGGTTGTGAGATTTATAGAATTTTGGCAAATCTCCTCAGACCAACACAAAGTCGCAAAACTCTCCATAGAAAGTCAATGGAGAGCTTGTTCAAAATCACAGCTTGATTTCTGTAATGAGAGGCATATTCGAATCGTCATATCTCCTTAACGAAGCAAAGTTAAGACATAAGGCTTGTCCCAGTATATCTTCAGACACTCCTGACGCTCACAATTCAAGAATTTCTTTCTCACCTATTACCGTTCTGAAATGAGTTAGACTTGTTTGAGGGTAGGAAATTCATCGTTCGCTCAGATTTCTTCAGATTTCAAACTCTGAAATGAACCACTTTTTCTCTCGTCATATCTTTTAATGGATATCAACAGACACCTGAAAATTTCCAAGATTGTTCACCAAAGCCTGCTGTCTCTTACGGTGAAAAAATGATATTGATACTCCAAATAGATTTAGAGTTAGAAAGCGTTGTTTGAGGGCAGGTCAAGGCAGTTTTGCTTCGCCTCTACTCAGTTATGGTGCATTACAAGTCAAATATCTTTAAAAATTCATATTTTAATGATAAATTGTCAACACTTTGAGATTCCCCATCTCTTCTGAACAAAACGGTGTAAGAATGACCGTTCTAGCCCCTACGGTTAGGAAATTATGGCCATTTGTTTGAGAGGAATCCTCACTATGAGAAATTCACTGCAGAAATCCTGTCTCTGTGCTCTATGTGTGTAAAACGGCTGCACCTGTTTTGGCGGGAAAAAGTGCACAGGCTCTCTGATTGGTGGATTCAAATTCAGCAGCTCCCAGGCTGCTTGACTGAGCTAGAAACTTACTTCTCTCCCTATGTGTGTGTGTGTGTGTGTGTGTGTGTGTGTGTGTGTGTGTGTGACAGAGAAAGAGAGAAAGGGAGGGCGAGAGAGAGTTTTTATGGGAGCATCTTATTATATGATTTAAGTTCAATATATTTAGACTGGTTGACTGAATTTGATCCTGTGCGTGTCTCTGTGCATGTGTGTTTCCATATGTGTCCATATTTGTGATTGTGTCACTGTTATACTTTTTTTTTGCTGATTTTTTCATTTAACAATTACATTTGAGGGACCCTTAGCATGTTCAGGATTCTTTCAGCTGTCCATTTTGCTTTTCTTTTTTTTTAGTTATTACTATTGTGTTGAGTCATAGCATTTCTGCTGCTTTTCAGTATTTGTGCTAAATACAGCTTTTCTGCAAAATCATACTATGTCTGCTATTTTATGAGATTTGTGCTAAATACAGCATTTCTGCTAAATCATACTCTTTCTGCTATTTCATAAGATTTGTGCTAAATATAGTGTTTCTGCTATTTCTGCCAAATTTAGTATTTTTGATTAATTAGGGTTTTTCTACCAAATCATAGTACAGTTTTACTGCTTTTTATAGGATTTTTAGAGGATATTTATATTGCTTAATATAGTATTTCTGCTTTTTATAGGATTTGTGCTTAATATAGTTTTTCTAAAAAATGTAGTATTTATGCTTAATCATACTATTTCTATATATTTCTGCCAGGTCCCCAGGCAGCTAATCCTCTGTGAGGACTGATACATACAAATACATATCAGGGCCTGCACGGCTTCCCAGCCAGCCAATCATATCTGGGGTCTGCCCTTTCTTCTCTCGTCATATCTCAGCGACAGATGTACAAAGAGCAATGCAAATCACAGTCAAAGTACACGAAAGTACGCTGATTCACCCAGTACAAGAATTATGCTTCTAGTCCACCGAGTTTTTGAGTTACACGACGTTTTGTAACTGCAAAAACGGCGTTTTCGCCTCTCACCGCAATCTGATTCTGACTGCTCATCACCCTGTTTTCCAGGCGCTCGCTCTCTTTCCCAGTGGCGCAGTTGGTAATGACACAGGTCTGCAACCCAAAGGTCGTGGGTTCAATTACACCTTGGGCAACATTTTTTTTTTCCCCTAGAAATTAATACACTATCACAGACCACTAATTCATATTCATCATTTATTACAATTCTGCAACCTTTTATGATTTTAGCAGCTTTTGTAATATGGACCTCAGATTCTTGTTAACACTCCATGGCACAAATACTGTTCCCTTTAGGCTCTGTGTGTGTGTGTGTGTGTGAGAGAGAGAGAGAGAGAGAGCGAGAGAGAGCCTTTTGATGGGAGCATCTTATTATATCACTTAAATTCAATATATTTAGACTGGTTGAATGAATTTGGTCCTGTGTGTGTCTCTCTGTGCATGTGAGTTTCCATATGTGCCCATATTTGTGATTGTGTGACTGTTATACTTTTTTTGCTGATTTTTTTTTTTCAATTAACAATTAGATTTGAGGGACCCTTAGCATGTTCAGGATTTTTCCAGCTGTCCATTTTGCTTTTCCAATTTTTCTATAAGTTATTACTGTTGTGCTAAGTCATAGCATTTCTGCTGCTTTTCAGTATTTGTGCTAAATACAGCATTTCTGCTAAATCATACTATTTCTGCTATTTTATGAGATTTGTGCCAAATACAGCATTTCTGCTAAATCATACTATTTCTGCTATTTTATGAGATTTGTGCCAAATACAGCATTTCTGCTAAATCATACTATTTCTGCTATTTCATAAGATTTGTACTAAATATAGTGTTTCTGCCAAATATAGTATTTCTGCTTAATTATAGTATTTCTGCCATTTTATAGTATTTGTGCTAAAACATAGTATTTCTACTAAATATAGTATTTATGCTTAATCATACTATTTGTATATATTTCTGCCAGGTCCCCAGGCAGCTAATCCTCTGTGAGGACTCATACATATAAAATTTACATATCAGGGCCTGCACGGCTTCCCAGCCAGCCAATCATATCTGAGGTCTGCCCTTTCTTCTCTCGTCATATCTCAGCGACAGATGTACAAAGAGCAATGCAAATCACAGTCAAAGTACACGAAAGTACGCTGATTCACCCAGTACAAGAATTATGCTTCTAGTCCACCGAGTTTTTGAGTTACACGACGTTTTGTAACTGCAAAAAACGGCGTTTTTCGCCTCTCACCGCAATCTGATTCTGACTGCTCATCACCCTGTTTTCCAGGCGCTCGCTCTCTTTCCCAGTGGCGCAGTTGGTAATGACACAGGTCTGCAACCCAAAGGTCGTGGGTTCAATTACACCTTGGGCAACATTTTTTTTTTCCCCTAGAAATTAATACACTATCACAGACCACTAATTCATATTCATCATTTATTACAATTCTGCAACCTTTTATGATTTTAGCAGCTTTTGTAATATGGACCTCAGATTCTTGTTAACACTCTGTCAGTGGCAAGACATTTTTAAACATTGAAAGAATACAGAAACAGTCAGAGTTTTGTTCAGAGAACTACGTGCGCACGGGTGAGTGATCGAGTGATACTCACCCCGAGGCTTTGTAGTCAGCTTTATTTATACATCGTAGCATTCCCTGTTTTATCAGGCTGTAACAGACAATCTGGGCATGTATGGGACACAGTGTGTGTGTGTGTGTGTGTGTGAGTGTATTGTCTATCTCGAGGAAAACAGAAGCCAGTTGGGTCCTGTTTCCAAGGGTGTCTGCAAGAGACTTTCACAGGAGTCAGCGATTACTGCAGGGCTCATGTGTATGTGTGTGAGAAGAAGCAAAGACAAAACATAAAGATATGTGAACACTGTGTGCTTTTCAAGCCTTTCTTAACAGGAGCATATGAGTAAATGAGTAAATGGAGCAATATAAGGAGAACTGAGTAAATGAAACATTAAAAAGGAAGATGTATCAATAAAGGAAAAACATCATAAAATCACAAAATCCCTTAACATTCCCTGCTGTTGTTCATATATATTTATGTACTTCAACTACTAGTCACTTGCAGAAGCATTTTCAACTAGAGTATCATTTTGTGAAAACGTACATGATCAACTTTAGTGGGTTTACACAGTTTAGTGCTTAAAAATCATCTTCTTCAACTTGTACCTCTTCTTGAGCTTGTTCATTTTGAGATAATGCAACATAAGCTTGCAATCTTACAGTAAACATTTTGCTTATCATACTCCGAATACAAGGCAGTACACATGTGGAAAATAAGCAAAGTAACATAAGGAGCATTCCAACGAATGTTAGTCCTTTTGTAAGTAATGACTTCCACGACCCGCTAAGCAGCCATGTGAGCCAGTCCTCGGTGTTGTGTGTGTAATCTTGCTGCTGTACTCGTCTGAGCTGACGTAGCGTGTTCAGTGTGTCAGACAAGTTGGTGGAATGCACATTATCAGGTGTTTTGCATTAAGAGGCATGTGCGAACAGATGTAATAGTGTCTGTCTCTTGTGGAGTTTTACACATAACGGTACCAGGCATTGTTCATCCATGGGTGGTTGCGATCTTGTGTCATGTCGTCTGGATGTATTGTGTCATGTGTCAATCTTGTCCTTCTTCTTCTGAAATCAGCGACAGCAGTCCCAACAGAATTGTGACACTGGCCACCAGAACGAGTAGGGTCTTCATGATGACCGAACACACCTGGTCCTGTGAGTGAGTAGACTAGGGGCGAGAAGAACAAGGGCGGGATTTACCCAAACAGCCCTCTCTCCACCTCCCAGATCACTAACAGGCAGGGGTGCTGGCGTCTCAGTGTTTATGGGCTGTCACGCACTTTTTTACAGTGGCTCTGATGAATCCAGGAAGGTCGTTCAGCAATTTTGCAGGCTGTTGGTGTGGCCAGGAGGACTTGGTAGGGTCCTTCCCACCTCGGGAGCTCCAGTTTTCCTCTGGAGCACTTTTATCAGGATCCAATCTCCTGGTTTCAACCTGGAAGAGACTGGAAGAGAATCATCTGGCAGTTGATTGTTCAAAACTATTTCTTTGTTTTCTAACAGTTTTGTCATCCATTCTGCTAGTTTTGTTTCTCTTATGGATTTGTCTATGAGATATGAGAAGTGATGTTTTATACTGAAGCCCAGTGCTTCAGAGACTTTTGATATTACTTCATTTACGAAGTGTGTAGCACAATAGACAATTCAATCAAGACCTTGAGCCATAAACAGACCTCACGCACAGACATTGTTTTCATAACCGGACAATTTTAGACCTTGTTCCTTAAATCTACATAGATATCCTCTGGGTGACATAAAACACATTTTAAGCAGTCAATTGCTTCTCATAAAAATTATGTATTGGGATGTTTGTGTGCAGCATTTTGCATGAGCATAAGCATTTGCGAGCAAAGCATTCTTCATTGCATAAGTGTGTGTATGTGTATGTGGATCACTTCTCAGTGAATCAGCTTTTCAATGTGTGTGTGTGTGTGTGTCATTTTTCACTCAATCAACGAGTGCACATCTGTTCATGTGTGTGTTTCTTTTCATCAGTGTATGTAGATGTGTGTGTTTGTGTGTGTTTGTGCTCATCACTTTCCTGTTCTGGTGTCTTGGGTAAACCACGGCCTGAAGCGTGCCCTGGGGTCCTGCCCTCCTCCTTTTCAGTCCGCTTGCCACCATTGCTGCTGTTCAAAGTTCAGTTTGTCCTGGTTCTGGCCCCAATTGGGACAGTCCTTTTCTCCAGTGTCCATGCTCACCGCAGGTGAAAACTGCATCTTCTTCTGTGTTTTGTCCATTCGACCTCAGTTGCTCCTCCTGTCTCTGGCACGCCCTTTTTGCTGCCGTGTTGGTCCATCACTGTCCTGCACCGTGTTAATGCAGAATTGTTAAGGTCAGCATTCTTTTGCTCGGCCTTACTTGTCATTCGGCTTGGCAGGCGTCTCGTCACAGCTCTGTCAGCTGAAGCTGTCTGGGAATTTTCCCCCGTGCAGTGAAACGGGCCTCAGGTTTTAGTGCTCTCCGTCTCTGCTGCATGAGATCGCATTCCTGCAGCACTGTTGACATTTTCAGGTTGTTGTTGTTATAAGTCCAGCTGCTGCAGCATTTGGTCAGGGTCACGTCGAAGGTGGTACAGGGGAGAGCAGGAGTCCAGGTCAGCCTCGGCTTTCAGGGCCGGCAAAGCAGCCTGTAATTAAACATAAAGAGAAAAAAACAAAACAAAACAAAACGAAACAAAAGCAAGTAGAAGTGTATGAACAGGAAAATTATGTTGTGCTGGCTGTGATACCAAGAGAGGGGAGAAACACCGGGCAGGCCCTGTGTCAGCCATCCCCTTTTTTTTCCTTTCTTTTCTCTCACGATGTAATCAACTGATAACTCACCAAGTTGACAGGACAACACAGGTAGATATTTAAATTCTTAAGATCATGTTTAAAAGCACAAAAAGGAATTTTCCTTCCGTCAGTAATCACATGTGTCGTTCAATCAGCAGAAAACATCTCACAATTTGACTTTTAACCATTGTTGTTTAATCACTGGTTGGTCATACCAGTCTCTTTATTTTCTTTTTGAAGAAGTTAAATTGTTGTCCTGCAACCCAGAGGGTATATTTGTTAGTAATAGATAAACTTCATCATTTAACAACAGGTGTATATTATATTAATTTTTGCTGCTTTAACCTTGCGGGAAAATCTTCACGTGTTCATGAGTGTAAGCTGTGTTTTCATTGCGATTGTAGGCAGGTTACTTTTAACTTTTCCTCAAACAAGGCATGTCTCTAACAGTTGCCCTTCACTCGCGTGTGCTAAGAAAGGCAAAAGTGCTTGTAGTAGTTGTGAGATTACATTACATTATACCTGTAAACAAAATGAGTGAATCATGATACTGCTGTAGGCCACATCATACTTCTTGTTTAATCAGTATTTAGTTTCAGTTTGCATCACACCTCCCAATTGAAAGAATGTGAAAATCACCAGATCTATTAGATAGGTTTGTATTATCCTATACTGCTGATTTACTGTGAGTGAGTTACACTGTTTCATGACATTTCATAACGCTGAGTTATGAAAAGAGTATGGTGTTCAGAGAGTAGGGGCCTCCCTCTTTTCTTTTCTTTCTTTTTTTTCCCTTTGTGATAGTAAAAAGAACAGAGCACATGCCACGGGAGCGTCACCCCCACCTTTGGTGGAGGCAGAAAAACAGGGAGCCAAGGTCATAACTCAGGCTCACAAAGAGTCAGAAAAAATGTGAATGCTTAGTTTTGTGGCTGTGGCGCATTTTGTATGGCTTCTTTTCTTTAGTAGCTTTCTGCCTTCACCTGAGAGGGTGTGCCCTAAGCATGTGACTTCAGGTCTCCATGATTGGAGTTTATTTAAAGATAAATAAGATGATTTCATTTATTGCTCGCAGATCATGCACTAGCAGTATTAGCCGTCCTCATCACTTAAACAAAACATCACTCTTTGTTTTATTATTATTATTATTATTATTATTATTACTATTATTCTAAATTCTCCTTTCTCAAAAACAGAAAATGAAATTGTAGTTGTTCCTTGCTGAGAAACACAAAATTACATTTCAAACAAAAAACAGACACCCCAGCTCTCAGCTGGCTCTGGACTTATCATCATCAAACTGATACAACTGAAACTGATTTATTCATTTTTCAACCCAACAAAACAAAACGAAACAAAACCAAGTTACTGATGGCTTGAACGCTTTACACACGAGTCAGGATGCAAAAAGGCTGCTGCCAAAGACAAATCAGAAGCATGAGGAAAAAACTGAGCTCACAGACAGCTTCATGTTTGAGCTTTAATAACTCTGTTTCCCTCCCTCTGATGTGTTCTTATGCAGCCCCTGCTCTAAAAAAATGTGTAACCTGCTCATCAGCTTAGCAGTGACCATATATTTAAATCAGCTTCACAATTGTGTGGCCTTAGCTGTTGTATACAGGGTTTTAGTTGTTAGTATAGGTGTGCTCTATATCTCAACAATGTCTCATCTAGGATGACAGGTTTTCAAGCAGGTCAAGCGTCTCTATGCACTTGATTAGATTTGGTATTTTCTTCATCTCATATATCATTATACTGAGTTTGAGCAAACCTTAAGCTTGATTCAGACTACTTTTAACAATAGTATATTACAATATACTACTATACTACAAATATACAATCGTCTATTATAATATTTCATATATATATTTTATTATGTATCCACCAAAGGTGGGGGTGATCTGCAGTTTCACCCCCACCCAAGCCGGAGACACACTTTCCTTGGCTGAACAATGACACAGCCATAATATACCTTATGCATCTCTCTCTTTTTTCACTTATATCTGCTTGGAGGGTTTCTTTTAATTTAGTCAATGTGGAGGGGCTACATTTTTTTTTTTTCCCTCCCATGTGGGACATTTAGTTTACTTTTGGATTTGTTGCCCATTTCTAAGTTTGTTTAATCGATGCAATACTTATATTTTATATTTTATTTATACTGCCAGCACACACTGTGAGACGTTCTGGTACTAGAGTCAGAGGAGGTTATTAAGTCAGCCTTCTACCCTGAACTAAATTCAGGGCGGACTTAATTTTACGCGTTGACGCGCAACCTTTTCTCTTTCTCACCATCCAGTACTCACAGGAAAACAGTAGGAGTAGTGCAGGAGCCTAGAGCTCCTATTCAATGAAGCACTTACTCCTCAACAAACATTCAGCAAACAGTTAGCGCGCTTAGAGAAAATCCTATTTTTATTTGACACTCTCGCTTCTCTGGCTACCAACCTTTTTTTTGTTGCGGATTGAGCCTCTCAGGGCATGGTAATCCGTCTTACACAGGCGAGCGTGGCTACCAACCTTTTGTTTTTATGCTGCGGATTAAGCCTCTCCGTCTTACACAGGCGGCGCTGCTACCAACCTTTTGTTTTGCTGCGGATTAAGCCTCCCAGGGCGTGTTAATCCGTCTTACGCAGGCGAGCGTGAGATATACTGGCTACCAACCCTTGCTTATGTTGCGAAACGGGCCCCCACAGGGCAGGTTGTTTCGTCTTACACGGGCGAGCATATTACATAGGACACGTCTGTCCTTTCCCTTACTTTGAGCAGTGTCAAACTAAAATCGATTATTCAACGCAAAGTGTTTCTGGCTGCTTTATATTCACCTTCAATGTTGCGCTGTGTTCTTTTTCCCGGCGTCACCGAGAACCTGGCGTCGTGGACCTGTATAAGACACTGGCCAGTAGGCGAATGTACGACTCTGGCTTTTCCTCGCTTCGCTAGAAACGGTGGTTGCAGTGCAGGTAGTCACGACGTCAGGATCTGGTGGCTCCGTCTGTGAATAGTTAGATGATACAATAATATCAATAAACTATCCGGCTCGAAGGACCAATTAAATGTCAGTGGCAAGACATTTTTAAACATTGAAAGAATACAGAAACAGTCAGAGTTTTGTTCAGAGAACTACGTGCGCATCGGGTGAGTGATCGAGTGATACTCACCCCGAGGCTTTGTAGTCAGCTTTATTTATACATCGTAGCATTCCCTGTTTTATCAGGCTGTAACAGACAATCTGGGCATGTATGGGACACAGTGTGTGTGTGTGTGTGTGTGTGAGTGTATTGTCTATCTCGAGGAAAACAGAAGCCAGTTGGGTCCTGTTTCCAAGGGTGTCTGCAAGAGACTTTCACAGGAGTCAGCGATTACTGCAGGGCTCATGTGTATGTGTGTGAGAAGAAGCAAAGACAAAACATAAAGATATGTGAACACTGTGTGCTTTTCAAGCCTTTCTTAACAGGAGCATATGAGTAAATGAGTAAATGGAGCAATATAAGGAGAACTGAGTAAATGAAACATTAAAAAGGAAGATGTATCAATAAAGGAAAAACATCATAAAATCACAAAATCCCTTAACACACTCCATGGCACAAATACTGTTCCCTTTAGGCTCTGTGTGTGTGTGTGTGTGTGTGTGAGAGAGAGAGAGAGAGAGAGCGAGAGAGAGCCTTTTGATGGGAGCATCTTATTATATCACTTAAATTCAATATATTTAAACTGGTTGACTGAATTTGATCCTGTGTGTCTCTCTGTGCATGTGTGTTTCCATATGTGTCCATATTTGTGATTGTGTGACTGTTATACTTTTTTTTGCTGATTTTTTTTTCATTTCACAATTACATTTGAGGGACCCTTAGCATGTTCAGCATTTTTTCAGCTATTCACTTTGCTTTTCCAATGTTTCGGTTTAAGTTATTACTATTGTGCTGAATCATACTATTTCTGCTATTTTATAAGATTTGTGCTAAATATAGTATTTCTGCCAAATATAGTATTTCTGATTAATTATAGTTTTCTACCAAATCATAGTACAGTATTTTTGCTTTTCATAGGATTTTATAGGATATTTATATTGCTTAATATAGTATTTTTGCTTTTTATAGGATTTGTGCTTAATACAGTATTTCTGCTAAATGTAGTATTTATGCTTAATCATACTATTTCTATATATTTTTGCCAGGTCCTCTGTGAGGACTGAGACATTCAAATTTTCGTATCAGGGCCTGCACGGCTTCCCAGCCAGCCAATCATATCTGAGGTCTGCCCTTTCTTCTCTCGTCATATCTCAGCGACAGATGTACAAAGAGCAATGCAAATCACAGTCAAAGTACACCAAAGTCCGCTGATTCACCCAGTATAAGAATTATGCTTCTAGTCCACCTAGTTTTTGAGTTACATGACGTTTTGTAACTCCAAAAAACGGCGCTCTTTGCCTCTCACCGCGATCTAAATCTGACAGTTCATCACCCTGTTTTCCAGGTGCTCGCTCTCTTTCCCAGTGGCACAGTTTGTAATGACACAGGTCTGCAACCCAAAGGTCGTGGGTTCAATTCCACCTCGGTCAACATGTTTTTTTTTTTACCTACAATTTACTACACTGTCACAGACCACTAATTCATATTGATCATTTACTACAATTCTGCAAACTTTTATGATTTTAGCAGCTTTTCTAATATTGACCTCAGATTCTTGTTAACACTCCACGGCACAAATACTCTTCCCTTTAGGCTCTGTGTATGTGTGTGTTTATCAATATTTCTCCCATTTTAAAGTATTACTCCTCTATAATTGTATTTCTGTTAAATCAAAGTACTTTTACTACATCTTAGTACTTCTGCTCAATCATAGTATTTCTGCTAAATCATAGTATTTTGCCAAATTATGGTTTTTGTGCCAAATCATAACATTTGTTTTATGTTATAGTATTACTACTAAGTGGAGGAATTTTGTCTTGTTACAGTATATGTGCTGATTACAGTATTTGTGCTAAATCATAGTATTTCTACTATATTATATTTTTCTTTCCAAGTATAGCATTTCTGCTATATAAGTGTATTCTGCTATGTTAAAATATTTGTGCTAAACCAGTGTATTTGTGCTGAAACATAGTATTTCTGCCAAATGTAGTATTTCTGTCAAATTACAGCATTTTTGCTATGTTGTACTGTTTCTCTAAATCATATTATTTCTGTAATGTTTAAGAATATTTGGCTAAATATATTCTTTCTGTTATCTTATACTATTTGTCCTAAATTCTTGTATTTTTGAGAAGTTATCGTGTTTCTGGTAAGTTACAATATTTCTGCTAAGTTCTGCTATGCTATTGTATTTCTGCCAAGTATTATGTTTCCTCTAAGATATTGCAGTTCTGCTAAGTTACTACATTTTAGCAAAGTTCCTTTGCTTCTGCAAAGTTTTTACAATTTCTGCAACTTTTCAGCTTTTTCAGCTAGTTTCAGCAGAAAGCTTCAGCTTTAAAGCATCCACACTGCATTTTCGCAGGAAATGCAAATTTTTCTAGTTATTATTGTGTGGATGCTGGAGGCATCCACACTATTGAGTTCCTGTTTCTCTTTATTCTTTATTATTATTATTATTCTAGTTGCTTCCGTACACTTTTCGCCGTTGAACTACTTCCACAATTTTCAGCCGATTTTCACCGTTCAAATTTTAAACTATTCTGCTATTTTTCCTCTTTCCGGCAATATCTTTTGGTATTTTATACTATTATACTTTTTAAAATATTACGTTTTTTTCCTTTAATTTGTCCCATTGAAATGAATGGGAAACTTCCGCAATTCTGCTAAAACTTGCTTGTTTTTGAAACTTAACTACTTTTTCCTACTTTCACGTAGAACAACCATTCAAACTTTAAAATGTTCTGAAATTATTGGGCTATTCAGGAATAAATCAGCTTTTTCAAATCTTTTACCGTTTTACTTTTATGCCTCTTAAAGTTTTGAGTTGCAAAATTGTGATTTTTCACAAAATACATGCGTTGTTATGGTTGCTATGCACTTGGCTTCCAGTGTGCCACTGAAGGTTTTGCAGTCTTCTCTTCATGTCCGAACAACTTCTTGCTACTTGCTCAATTTTCACTCAACTTCCACAAATTATACATCAAAACGTAGGTATTTTTGCTGGCTTTCAGAAAATGTCACCATCATTGTTGTGAGATTTATAGAATTTTGGCAAATCTCCTCAGACCAACACAAAGTCTCAAAAATCCCCATAGAAAGTCAATGGAGAGCTTGTTCAAAATCACAGCTTGATTTCTGTAATGAGAGGCATATTCGAATCGTCATATCTCCTTAACGAAGCAAAGTTAAAACATGAGGCTTGTCCCAGTATATCTTCAGACACTCCTGACACTCACAATTCAAGAATTTCTTTCTCACCTATTACCGTTCTGAAATGAGTTAGACTTGTTTGAGGGTAGGAAATTCGTCCTTCGCTCAGATTTCTTCAGATTTCAAACTCTGGAAATGATCCACTTTTTCTCTCGTCATATCTTTTTAATGGATATCAACAGAGACCTGAAAATTTCCAAGATTGTTCACCAAAGCCTGCTGTCTCTTACGGTGAAAAAATGATATTGATACTCCAAATAGATTTAGAGTTAGAAAGCGTTGTTTGAGGGCAAGTCAAGGCAGTTTTGCTTTGCTCTACTCAGTTATGGTGCATTAGAAGTCAAATATCTTTAATAATTCATATTTTAATGATAAATTGTCAACACTTTAAGATTCCCTGATCTCTTCTGAACAAAATGGTGTAAGAATGACCGTTCTAGCCCCTACGGTTAGGAAATTATGGCCATTTGTTTGAGAGGAATCCTCACTATGAGAAATTCACTGCAGAAATCCTGTCTCTGTGCTCTGTGTGTGTAAAACGGCTGCACCTGTTTTGGCGGGAAAAAGTATACAGCCTCTCTGATTGGTGGATTCAAATTCAGCAGCTCCCAGGCTGCTTGACTGAGCTAGAAACTTACTTCTCTCCCTGTGTGTGTGTGTGTGTGTGTGTGTGTGTGTGTGTGTGTGTGTGTGTGTGTGTGTGAGAGAGAGAGAGAGAGAGAGAGAGAAAGGCTTGTTATGGGATGATCTCATTGTAAGATTTAAATTCAATATATTTAGACTGCTTGACTGAATTGAATCTTGTGTGTGTGTGTGTGTGTGTGTGTGTGTGTGTGTGTGTGTGTGTGTGTGTGTGTGTGACAGAGAGAGAGAGAGAGAGAGAGAGAGAGAAAGGCTTGTTATGGGATGATCTCATTGTAAGATTTAAATTCAATATATTTAGACTGGTTGACTGAATTGGATCTTGTGTGTGTGTGTGTGTGTGTGTGTGTGTGTGTGTGTGTGTGTGAGAGAGAGAGAGAGAGAGAGAGAGAGAGAGAGAAAGCCTTTTTATGGGATGGTCTCATTGTAAGATTCAAAATCAATATATTTAGACTGGTTGACTGAATTGGATCTTGTGTGTGTGTGTGTGTGTGTGTGTGTGTGTGTGTGTGTGTGTGTGTGTGTGTGACAGAGAGAGAGAGAGAGAGAGACAGAGAAAGCCTTTTTATGGGATGATCTCATTGTAAGATTCAAAATCAATATATTTAGACTGGTTGACTGAATTGGATCTTGTGTGTGTGTGTGTGTGTGTGTGTGTGTGTGTGTGTGTGTGTGTGTGTGTGTGAGAGAGAGAGAGAGAGAGAGAGAGAGAGAGAGGCTTGTTATGGGATGATCTCATTGTAAGATTTAAATTCAATATATTTAGACTGGTTGACTGAATTGGATCTTGTGTGTGTGTGTGTGTGTGTGTGTGACAGAGAGAGAGAGAGAGAGAGAGAGAGAGAGAGAGAGAGAGAAAGCCTTTTTATGGGATGATCTCATTGTAAGATTCAAAATCAATATATTTAGACTGGTTGACTGAATTGGATCTTGTGTGTGTGTGTGTGTGTGTGTGTGTGTGTGTGTGTGTGTGTGTGTGTGTGTGACAGAGAGAGAGAGAGAGAGAGAGACAGAGAGAGAGAGAGAGAGAGAAAAGCCTTTTATGGGATGATCTCATTGTAAGATTTAAATTCAATATAGTTAGACTGGTTGACTGAATTTGATCCTGTGTGTGTCTGTCTGTGCATGTGTGTTACCATATGTGTACATATTTGTGGTTGTGTGACTGTTATACTTTTTTTGGCTGGTTTTTTTTTTCATTTAACAATTACATTTGAGGGACCCTTAGCATGTTCAGGATTTTTCAGCTGTCCATTTTGCTTTTCCAATTTTTCTATTTAGGTTATTACTATTGTGCTAAGTCATAGCATTTCTGCTGCTTTCCAGTATTTGTGCTAAATACAGCATTTCTGCTAAATCATACTATTTCTTCTATTTCATCAGATTTGTGCTAAATATAGTGTTTCTGCTACAAAATAGTATTTCTGCCAAATATAGTATTTTTGATTAATTATAGATTTTCTACCAAATCATAGTACAGTTTTACTGCTTTTATATGGCTTCTAAGACAACCAATCATATCCGAGGGCTTGCACATTCAAATTTGCATATTGTTGCCTTCATGGCTTCCCAGCCAGCCAATCATATCTTAGGCCTTGCACATTCAAATTTGCATATTGGGGCAATCATGGCTTCTAAGACAACCAATCATCTATGTCCTATATCTATGATATTTCATATTTTTATTTTAAATGGTCAACATTTCAAGATTCTCCCATGTCTTCTGAACACAACGGTCTAAGAATGACCGTTTTAGCCCCTAGGGTTAGGAATTTATGGCTGTTTGTTTGAGGGGAGTCCTCACTATGAGAAATAGACTGCAAAAATCCTGTCTCTCTCTGTGCTGTAAAAGCCTGCACTTGGTGCACCAGTTTTGGCAGGAAAAAGCACACAGCCCTCTGATTGGTGGATTCAAATTGAGAATCTCACAGCTGTTTGACTGACCTAGAAACATGCTGTTAACAGCCCCTGTTCACTTGCTGATGCTATGTGTGTGTGTGTGTGTGTGTGTGTGTGTGTGTGTGTGTGTGTTTGTGTGAGTGTGAGAGAGAGAGAGAGAGAGAGAGACACACAAAGCCCTTTTAGGGCAGCATCTCATTGTTGGATAAAAATATAATATATTCAGACTGGTTGACTGGCATAGACCCTGTGTGTGTGTGTCTCTCTCTGTACATTTGTGTATCCATATTTGATTTTGTGTGTATTTGTTGATTTGTGTATCCATATTTAATTTTGTGTGTATCTGTTGGCTGTTCTTATTTGTATTTCTAAATGTATTTTTATTTTATTTTTCACAGGTGAACAAAAATTAGTTTTGAGCAAACTTAACCATGTTCCTTTTATTC
>NW_024108968.1:47594-53508 GCF_013358895.1 Oreochromis aureus | reverse complement strand
TGGCGCCTTTTGGGTAGTGCCTTAGTGAACACTGCAAAGAAGTGGTATCAGACTGGTTTGTAGTGGAGGAATTTGTTGCCAGTTTCTTTCATCTTTAATCCGTATTCATGTTGTAATGTAGTAGTACCACAATATGGCAGAAACACTATGTTTTGGCACAAATACTTTGATTTAGTATACTTTTGCTTCTTCAGCTTCTTCACCCTTTTCAGCAAAATTTTCATTTTTTCACCCCTTTTCAGCACAAATTCCAGCTTTTTGGCTATATTCAGAAAAAGACAACTCTTTTGAGCAGAAACTCTGCTGATTCATCTCTTTTCAGCGCGAAATTCTGCTGATTCACCTCTTTTCTGCAAAATTTTCAGCCTTTTCACCTCTTATCAGCTTCTGCTCATTTCAGCAGAATTGTCCGTCTCTCCACCTCTTCTTTGTAAGGGTGACTTTGGCTCAGGGAAATGAATAGCCACCTTTGAGCAGAAATTCTGCTGATTCATCTCTTTTCAGCGCAACTTATTGCTTCTTTACCTCTTTTCTGCAGAAATTCTGCTGATTTACCTGTTTTCTGCAAAATTTTCAACCTTTTCACCTCTTCTCAGCACAATTCTCAGCAGCTTCTGCTCATTTTAGCAGAATTGTCGGTCTCTCCTCCTGTTTTTGAGAGAATGAGTTTAGCTCAGTGAGATGAGTGGCTGCCTTGAGACCAGGAGGGCCAGGTTCCAATCCTGCTCAGGGTGACATGTTTTTTTTTCACCACCATACAACTTTTTGCAACTTTTCATCTTTTTCAGCTTTTCAGCAGACAGCTTCAGCGTTAAGGCATCCACACAGCATTTTCGCAGGAAATGCAAATTTTTCTAGTTCTTTATTCCACTATAATCTAGTTGCTTCCGTACGTTTTTTGGCACTTAACTACTCCCACAGTTTTTATCCGATTTTCGCCATTCAAACTTTAAAAAATTCTGCTATTTCTGCTAATGCCGGCTATGACTTTTGGTGCTCATAACTTCTATACTTTTTGAGATATTGAATTTTTTTTGCAATATTTTTGCCCATTTCTACCATATCATCAGTGGCCTCACTGATTTTTCCTTGCCGGGTTGACCTGTGTTTTAGCTCAGTGAGATGAGCATCCGTTCTCAGACTGGGAGGCCGGGTTCAAATCCCTCTTATGGCAACATTTCTTTCAGTTAACAGCTAAACTTTTTTAACTCAATTTCAGCTTTTCACCCCTTTTCAGCAAAATCTTCAGTTTTTCACCCCTTTTCAGCACAAATACCAGCTTTTTCAGCTGTTTTCAGCAAAACCTCTTTTTTCAGCAGAATTCTGCTCATTCACCTCTTTTCAGCAGAATTCTGCTCATTCACCTCTTTTTCAGCAGAAATTCTGCTGATTGAAATCTTTTTCAGCAGAATTTTCAGAATTTTCACTTCTTTTCAGCCCAAATTCTGCTTATTCACCTCTTCTGCAAAATTTTCAGCCTTTTCACCTCTTATTAGCACAAATCTCAGCTGTTTTCAGAAAAAACTTTTGAGCAGAAATTCTGCTGATTCATCTCTTTTCAGTGGAACTTTCTGCTTCTTTACCTCTTTTCAGCAGAAATTCTGCTGATTCACCTCTTTTCTGCAAAGTTTTCAGCCTTTTCACCTCTTATCAGCACAATTCTCAGCGGCTTCTGCTCATTTCAGCAAAATTGTCAGTCTCTCCACCTCTTCTTTGTGAGAAGGAGTTTAGCTCAGTGAGATGAATAGCTGCCTTGAGACCAGGAGGGCCAGGTTCGAATCCTGCTCAGGGCGACATGGCTTTTTTTCACCACCATACCACTTTTGCAACTTTTCATCTTTTTCAGCTTTTCAGCAGACAGCTTCAGCGTTAAGGCATCCACACAGCATTTTCGCAGAAATGCAAATTTTCTCTAGTTATTCTAGTTGCCACTTTTTGTACGTTTTTGGCACTTAACTACTTTAACAATTTTCAGCCGATTTTCACCGTTCAAATTTTAAACTATTCTGCTATTTCTGCTAATGATGGCTATGACTTTTGGTATTTTATGCTATTATACTTTTTAAAATATTAAGCTTTTTCCTTTAATTTGTCCCATTGAAATGAATGGGAAACTTCCACAATTCTGCTAAAACTTGCTTATTTTTGAAACTTAACTACATTCTCATACTTTCGCCTAGAACAACCATTCAAATTTTAAAATGTTCACAAATTATTGGGCTATTCATGAATGATTCAGCTTTTTCATATCTGTTACCGTTTTCATCTTATCCCTCTTTAAGTTTTGAGTTTCATTTTTGTGATTTTCACAAAATACATGCGTTATTATGGTTGCTATGCACTTGGCTTCCAGTGTGCCACTGTAGGTTTCGCGAGTCTTCTCTTCATGTCCGAACAACTTCTTGCTACTTGCTCAATTTTCACTCAACTTCCACAAATTATACATCAAAACGTAGGTATTTTTGCTGGCTTTCAGAAAATGTCACCATCATTGTTGTGAGATTTATAGAATTTTGGCAAATCTCCTCAGACCAACACAAAGTCGGAAAACTCTCCATAGAAAGTCAATGGAGAGTTTGTTCAAAATCATCGCTTGATTTCTGTAATGACAGGCATATTCGAATCGTCATATCTCCTTAACGAGGCGAAGTTAAAACATGAGGCTTGTCCCGTATATCTTCAGACACTCCTGACGCTCACAATTCAAGAATTTTTTTCTCACCTATTACCGTTCTGAAATGAGTTAGACTTGTTTGAGGGTAGGAAATTCGTCCTTCGCTCAGATTTCTTCAGATTTCAAACTCTGAAATGAACAACTTTTTCTCTCGTCATATCTTTTTTTTGGATTTCCACAGAGACCTGAAAATTTCCATGACTGTTCACCAAAGCCTGCTGTCTCTTACGGTGAAAGAATGATATCGATACTCCAAATAGATTTAGAGTTAGAAAAGCGTTGTTTGAGGGCAAGTCAAGGCAGTTTTCGCTTGCCTCTACTCAGTTATGGTGCATTACAAGTCAAATATCTTCAATAATTCATATTTTAATGATAAATTGTCAACACTTGAAGATTCCCCATCTCTTCTGAACAAAACGGTGTAAGAATGACCGTTCTAGCCCCTACGGTTAGGAAATTATGGCCATTTGTTTGAGAGGAATCCTCACTATGAGAAATAGACTGCAAAAATCCTGCCTCTCTCTGTTCTGAGTGTGTAAAACGGCTGCACCTGTTTTGGCGGGAAAAAGTACACAGCCTCTCTGATTGGTGGATTCAAATTTAGCAGCTCCCAGGCTGCTTGAATGACCTAGAAACTTGCTCCTCTCTCCCTGTGTGTGTGTGTGTGTGTGTGTGTGTGTGTGTGTGTGTGTGTGTGTGTGTGTGTGTGTGTGAGAGAGAAAGAGAGGCGAGGCGAGACAGAGTTTTTATGGGAGCATCTTATTGTATGATTTAAATTCAATATATTTAGACTGGTTGACTGAATTTGATCCTGTGTGTGTCTCTCTGTGCATGTGTGTTTCCATATGTGTCCATATTTGTGATTGTGTGACTGTTACACTTTTTTTCTGAGTTTTTTTCATTTAACAAGTACATTTGAAGGACCCTTAGCATGTTCAGCATTTTTCAGCTGTCCATTTTGCTTTTCCAATTTTTCTGTTTAAGTTATTACTATTGTGCTGAATCATACTATTTCTGCTATTTTATAAGATTTGTGCTAAATATAGTATTTCTGCCCAATATGGAGACTGTCATCCACGCTTTTATAACCTCACGCTTGGATCATTGTAACTCCTTTTAATTGGGGTTGGACTGGGCACTCTGACACGCCTGCAATTAGTACAGAATGCTGCGGCACGGTTTTTATCTGGTAAAGGAAATTTGAGCACATTACTCCAGTTCTGGCCTCCTGCACTGGCTTCCAATTGAATTTAGGATTCATTTTAAAGTTCTTTTATTGGTTTTAAATCTTTAAATGGTCTGGCACCTGCATATATGTCTGATTTGCTGAAGCCCTATGTCCCCACTCGTTCGCTCCGGTCAGCTGAGCAGCTGTTGCTCTCAGTCCCCAAATCACGGCTGAAACTGAGAGGCGACCGAGCGTTCTCTATTGTGGCTCCTAAGCTTTGGAATAACCTTCCTCTTCACATTAGGCAATCGACATCAGTGCTGGTTTTAAATCCAGATTGAAAACGCATTTTTATTCACTGGCTTTTGACTCAGTGGTTGACTGACTTGTATTTACTTATATTTTATTGTTTTTGCTATGTTTATTATGTTTATTATTTTTATATCGTATTTATTATTCTTATGGTATCTATTATGTTTCTATTGTTCAGCACTTTGGTCAGCCTTGTGTGTTTTTAAAGTGCTATATAAATAAACGATGATGATGATGATGATGATGAATATAGTATCTCCAAATAGATTTAGAGTTACAAAGCTTTGTTTGAGGGCAGGTCAAGGCAGTTTTTGCTTTTGCTCACTCAGTTATGGTGCATTAGAAGTCAAATATCTTTAATAATTCATATTTTTAATGATAAATTGTCAACACTTGAAGATTTCCCATCTCTTCTGAACAAACGGTGTAAGAATGACTGCTTCTAGCCCCCTACGGTTAGGAAATTATGGCCATTTGTTTGAGAGGAATCACCATGAGAAATTCACTGCAGAAATCCTGTCTCTGTGTTTGGTGTAAAACGGCTGCACCTGTTTTGGCGGAAAAGTGCACAGCCTCTGATTGGTGGATTCAAATTTAGCAGCTCTCAGGCTGCTTGACTGACCTAGAAAGTTGCTCTTCTCCTCGTGTGTGTGTGTGTGTGTGTGTGTGTGACAGAGAGAGAGAGAGAAAGCCTTTTTATGGGAGCATCTTATTGTATGATTTAAATTCAACATATTTAGACTGGTTGATCTGAATTTGATCCTGTGTGTGCTCTCTCTGCATGTGTGTTTCCATATGTGTCCATATTTGTGATTGTGTGACTGTTATACTGCTGATCATTTAACAATTACATTTGAAGGATCCTCAGCATGTTCAGCATTTTTCAGCTGTCCATTTTTGCTTTTTCCAATTTTTTTCTGTTTAAGTTATTACTATTGTGCTAAATCATATTATTTCTGCTATTTCATAAGATTTGTGGTAAATATAGTATTTCTGCCAAATATAGTATTTCTGATTAATTATAGTTTTTCTACCAAATCATAGTACAGTGTTTTTGCTTTTTTTAGGATTTGTGCTTAATATAGTATTTCTGCTTTTTATAGGATTTGTGCTTAATATAGTATTTTTGCTTTTTATAGGATTTGTGCTTAATACAGTATTTCTGCTAAATGTAGTATTTATGCTTAATCATACTATTACTATTTATTTCTGCCAGGTCCCCAGGCAGCCAATCCTCTGAGACATTCAAATTTACATATCAGGGCCTGCACGGCTTCCCAGCCAGCCAATCATATCTGAGGTCTGCCCTTTTCTTCTCTCGTCATATCTCAGCGATCGGATGTACAAAGAGCAATGACAATCGCAGTCAGTACACCAAAGTCCGCTGATTACTCCAAAAAACGGCATTCTTCGCCTCTCACCGCGATCTAATTCTACTGCTCATGACCCTGTTTTCCAGGAGCTCTCTGTCTTTCCCAGTGGCGCAGCTGGAAATGACACGGGTCTGCAACTCAAAGGTCGTGGGTTCACTTCCACCTTGGTCAACATCTTTTTGCCCTACAAATTAATACACTATCACAGACCACTCAATTCATATTTATCATTTATTACAATTCTGAAAAACTTTTTTACCAGCTTTTTCTAATATGGACCTCAGATTCTTCTTAACACCCATGGCACAAATACTCTTCCCTTTAGGCTCTGTGAATGTGTGTGTATCAATATTTCTCCCATTTTAAAAGTATTATTCCTCCATAATT
>NW_024108968.1:0-47094 GCF_013358895.1 Oreochromis aureus | reverse complement strand
ATTAGAGAAATCAAGCGATGATTTTGAACAAACTCCATTGACTTTCTATGGAGAAAGTTCTTGACTTTGTGTTGGTCTGAGGAGATTTGCTAAAATTTATAAATCTCACAACAATGATGGTGACATTTTTCTGAAAGCCAGCAAAAAATACCTACGTTTTGATGTATAATTTGTGTGGGTTGAGTGAAAATTGGGCAAGTAGTAAGAAGTTGTTCGGACATGAAGAGAAAATTGCCAAAGGTACAGTGGCTCACTTAGAACCAACTGCATAGCAACCATAATAACGCATGTATTTTGTGAAAATCACAAAAATGAAACTCAAAACTTAAAGAGGGACAATATGAAAATGGTAACAGATATGAAAAAGCTGAATCATTCATGAATAGCCCAATAATTTGTGAACATTTTAAAGTTTGAATGGTTGTTCTAGGTGAAAGTATGAGAAAGTAGTTAAGTTTCAAAAACAAGCAAGTTTTAGCAGAATTTTGGAAGTTTTCCATTCATTTCAATGGGACAAAAAATTGCATAAAAAGCTTAATATTTTAAAAAGTATAACAGCAGAAAATACCAAAAGTCATAGCAGGAATTAGCAGAAATAGCAGAATAGTTTAAAATTTGAACGGTGAAAATCGGCTGAAAATTGTGGAAGTAGTTAAGTGCCAAAAAACGTACAAAAAGTGGCAACTGGAATAATAATAAAGTAGGATAATAAAGAATAAAGAGAAACAGGAACTCAATAGTGTGGATGCTTAAAGCATCCACACAACTAGAAAAATTTGCATTTCCTGCGAAAATGCTGTGTGGATGCCTTAATGCTGAAGCTGTCTGCTCAAAAACTGAAAAAGATGAAAAAGTTGCAAAAGTTGTATGGTGGTGAAAAAAAAAAATGTTGCCTTGAGCAGGATTTGAACCTGGCCCTCTTAGTCTCAAGGCGGTAACTCATCTCACTGTGCCAAAGTCACTCTCAATTATGCAATCTCATTTTCACAAAGAAGAGGTGGAGAGACTGACAATTTTGCTGAAATGAGCAGAAGCTGCTGAGAATTGTGTGCTGGTAAGAGGAGAAAAGGCTGAAAATTTTGCAGAAAAGAGGTGAATCAAAGCAGAATTTCTGCTTAAAAGAGTTTTTCCTGAAAACAGCTGAGATTTGTGCTAATAAGAGGTGAAAAGGCTGAAAATTTTGCAGAAGAGGTGAACAAGCAGAATTTGGGCTGAAAAGAGGTGAAAATTCTGCTGAAAACAGTTCAGTCAGCAGAAGTTCTGCTGAAAAGTGTTCTGCAGAACTCTTTGCTGAAAATAGCTGAAAAAGCTGGGAAACTGAAAATTTTGCTGAAAAGGGGTGAAAAAGCTGAAATTGAGTTAAAAAGTTTCTCTGCGTAAAACAGGTTTCTGCTTAAAACAGCTAATAAGTTGAGATTTGTGCTGAAAACAGGTGTTCAAATCCATGACCAGGATTTAAACCTGGCCCTTCTGGTCTCAAGGAAGCTACTCATCTCACTGAACTAAACTTGTTCCAACAAACACAAGAGATGGAGAAACTGACAATTTGCTAAATGAGCAGAAGCTGCTGAGTTTTGTGCTGAGAAGATGTGAAAAGCTGAAAAATTTGCAGAAAAGAGGTGAATCAGCAGAATTTCTGCAGAAAAGATGGAAAGAAGAAGAACATTGCACTGAAAAGAGGTAAATCAGCAGAATTTCTGCTGAAAAGAGTTTTTTTTCTGAAACAGCCCCAAAAATGGAATTTGTGCTGAAAAGGGGTGAAAAAAATGAAAATTTTACTGAAAAGGGGTGAAGAAGCTAAAGTATACCAAATCAAAGTATTTGTGCTTAAAACATAGTGTTTCTGCCATATTGTGGTATTTGTGCCACAAAGTTACTACATTACAACATGAATACGGATTAAAGATGAAAGAAACTGGCAACAAATTCCTCCACTACAAACCAGTCTGATACCACTTCTTTGCAGTGTTCACATTTACTAAGGCACTACCAAAAGGCGTCACAAGAGGGCACTCCAACACAAGAGATGACCTATGTACACTGATGCACTTAGTAACAGTCAGCCTCCTACTTAGACACTACGTAATACAGCGATATTACAGTGTACAAATTCACATAAATATGATTTGGCAGAAATACTAAACTTTGGCACAAATACTATAATTGAGTACAAGTACTCTAAGATAACAGAAATACTATGATTTAGAAGAAATACAATGTTTTTGCAGAAACACTGTAATTTCACTCAAATACTATGAGATAGCAGTAATACTATGATTTGGCAGAATGCTACGTTTTAGTACAAATACTATGACAAAGCAGAAATACTATGACTTAGAAGTAATACTATCACAAAAGGGATTCCTCAAAATACTGTGAAATTGCAGTAATTCTATGATTTGGCAGAAATACGGTACTTCATACAAATACAATGCTTTGGTACAAATACTATATTTTGGTTTGAATACTATGATTTGCAACAAATACTATGATTTGGCACGAGTAGTATGATTTAGTACAAATACTACGAATTGGCAGAAATACTGTGACTTAGTAGTAATACTATAACATAACAGATATACTGTTATGTTGCAGACAGTCTATGTTTCTAACCTGGCCCGCCCTCCTGGGCTCAAGGCGGCTACTCATCTCACTGTGCCAAACTGACTCTCACAAGGAAGGAGATGGAGAGACTGACAATTATGGTGAAATGAGCAGAAGCTGCTGAGAATTGTGCTCATAAGAGGTAAAAGGGCTGAAAATTTTGCAGAAAAGAGGTAAATCAACAGAATTTCTGCAGAAAAGAGGAAAGAAGCAGAACATTGCGCTGAAAAGAGGTGTGAATGAGCAGAATTTCTGCTGAAAGAGGCAGAACAAACCTGGTTCTGCTCAAATTCACCAATCAGAGGTACTGCTTCTGTCTGCTTCATCAGGCTGTTTACTTGTATGTATTTCTGCCATGTGGTGTTGACAAGAATCTGAGGTCCATATTAGAAAAGCTGCTAAAATCATAAAACTTTGCAGAATTGTAATAAATTAGCAATATAAATTACAGGTCTGTGATATTGTATAAATTTGTAGTGAAAAAAAAAAAACGTGGACCAAGGTGGGATTGAACCCACGACCTTTGAGCTGCAGAGCCGTGTCATTACTGATTGCGCCACCTGGAAAGGGGCGGCGGTCTGAACAGATACTTGGGCAGTCAGAAATAGATCGCGGTGAGAGGCGAAAAAACGCCGCTTTTTGGAGTTACAAACGTCGTGTAACTCAAAAAACTAGGAGGGCTAGCAGCATAATTCTTGTACTGGGTGAATCAGCGGACTTTGGTGTATTTTGACTGCGATTTTCATAGCTCGTTCTACCTCCGTCGGGAGATATGGACGAGAGAAGAAACGGCTTCATTCCAGAGTTTGAAGACTGAGAGAAGGACAGATTTCCACCCTCAAACAAACGTAATTCATTGCTCAACGGTAAGATAATTAAAAACTGCTTCCACTGTGAGTGTCAGCAGTGTCTGAAGATATATTGGCACAAGCCTCATGTCCTAACTTTGCTTTGTTAAAGAGATATGGCGATTTTAAAATGCCTCCCGTTACAGAATTTCAGCTCTGAATTTCAAAACCTCCCATAGACTTTGAATGGGAGTTGTCAGACCTTGTGTCACCTCCGAGGCAAATTGCAAAAAAAACGGTAAATCTCACAATAAAGATAGTGACATTGTCTGAAAGCCAGCAAAATACCTACGTTTTGATGTATAATTTGTGGGGTTGAGTGGAAGTTGAGTCAGTATCAAGTTGTTTTTACACAAGAGAAAATTCAGAACGGACCAGCACTCACTCTGACTTAATTGCATAGCAACCATAGCAACGCATGTATTTTCTGAAAAATCACAATTTTGCAACTGAAAACTTAAAGAGGTATAAAATTAAAACGGTGAAGATCTGAAAAGCTGAATCATTCAGGAATAGCCCAATAGTCTGAGAACATTTTAAAGTTTGAATGGAGTTTCTAGGTGAAAGTATGACAAAGTAGTTAAGTTTCAAAAACAAGCAAGTTTTAGCAGAATTGTGGAAGTTTCCCATTCATTTCAATGGGACAAATTAAAGGAAAAAAAGTGTAATATTTTAAAAGTATAACAGTAATAAACACCAAAAGTCATAGCCGGCATTAGCAGAAAGAGCAGAACAGTTTAGAGTTTGAACGGAGAAAATCGGCTGAAAACTGAGGGAGTAGATAAGTGCCAAAAAAGTGTACGGAAGCAACTAGGGGAATAACTAGAAAAATTTGCATTTCCTGCGAAAATGCTGTGTGGATGCCTTAACGCTGAAGCTGTCTGCTGAAAAGCTGAAAAGATGAAAAGTTGCAAAAAAACTTGTATGGTGGTGAAAAAAAAATTGTCACCCTGAGCAGGATTCGAACCTGGCCTCCCTGGGCTCAAAATGGCTATTCATCTCACTGACCCAAACTCACTCTCACAAGGAAAGAGATGGAGACTGACAATTATGGTGAAATGAGCAGAAACTGCTGAGAATTGTGCTGATAAGAGGTGAAAAGGCTGAAAATTTTGCAGAAAAGAGGTAAATCAGCAGAATTTCTGCAGAAAAGAGGCAGAACAAAAGAACAAAAGAGAAAACTGAAAACAGGTTTTGTCATGACCGAGATTTGAACTTGGCCGTTCTCGCCCTCAAGGCAGATGCTCATCTCACTGAACCAAACTCTTCGGCTCAAAAACAAGAGATGGAGATTCTGACAATTTTGCTAAATGAGCAGAAGCTGCTGAGGTGTGCTGAGAAGAAGTGAAAAGGCTGAAAATTTTTGCAGAAAAGAGGTGAATCAGCAGAATTTCTGCAGAAAAGAGGTAAAAAGCAATAAGTTGCGCTGAAAAGAGATGAATCAGCAGAATTTCTGCTCAAAGCGGCTATTCATTTCCCTGAGCCAAAGTCATTCTTACAAAGAAGAGGTGGAGAGACGGACAATTCTGCTGAAATGAGCAGAAGCTGCTGACAATTGTGCTGATAGGAGGTGAAAAGGCTGAAAATTTTGCAGAAAAGAGGTGAATCAGCAGAATTTCTGCAGAAAAGAGCAAAGAAGCAGAAACTTGCGCTGAAAAGAGATGAATCAGCAGAGTTTCTGCTCAAAAAGAGTTGTCTTTTCTGAATACAGCCAAAAAGCTGGAATTTGTGCTGAAAGGGGTGAAAAAAATGAAAATTTTGCTGAAAAGGCGTGAAGAAGCTGAAGAAGCTAAAGTATACTAAATCAAAGTATTTGTGCCAAAACATAGTGTTTCTGCCATATTGTGGTACTACTACATTACAACATGAATACGGATTAAAGATGAAAGAAACTGGCAACAAATTCCTCCACTACAAACCAGTCTGATACCACTTCTTTGCAGTGTTCACGCTTACTAAGGCACTACCCAAAAGGCGCCACAAGAGGCACTCCAACACAAGAGATGAGGTGAATGAGCAGAATTTCTGCTGAAAAGAGGCAGAAGGTTCTGTATGTAGAAAAAGAAACACTGTTGAACCATGTGTGAAATAAATAAAGAAATGAAATGAAAGAACAACCTGGTTCTGCTCAAATTCACCAATCAGAGGTACTGCCTCAGTCTGCTTCATCAGGCTGTGTACTTGTTTCTGCCATGGGCGTTAACAAGAATCTGAGGTCCATATTAGAAAAGCTAAAAATCATAAAACTTTGCAGAATTGTAATAGATTAGCAATATAAATTACAGGTCTGTGATAGTGTATAAATTTGTAGTGAAAAAAAAAAAGCGTGGACCAAGGTGGGATTGAACCCACGACCTTTGAGCTGCAGAGCCGTGTCATTACTGATTGCGCCACCTGGAAAGGGGGCGGCGGTCTGAAAGACAGATACTTGGGCAGTCAGAAAATAGATCGCGGTGAGAGGCGAAAAACGCTTTTTGGAGTTACAAAACGTCGTGTAACTCAAAAACTAGGAGGGCTAGCAGCATAATTCTTGTACTTGGTTAATCAGCGGACTTTGGTGTATTTTGACTGCGATTTTCATACCTCGCTCTACCTCCGTCATGGAGATATGACGAGAGAAGAAACGGCGCTCATTTCCAGAGTTTGAAGACTGAGAGAAGGACAGATTTCCACCCCTCAAACAAACGTAATTCATTGCTCAACGGTAAGATAATTGTAAAAACTGCTTCCACTGTGAGTGTCAGCAGTGTCTGAAGATATATTGGCACAAGCCTCATGTCCTAACTTTGCTTTGTTAAAGAGATATGGCGATTTTAAAAAATGCCTCCCGTTACAGAATTTCAGCTCTGAATTTCAAAACCTCCCCATAGACTTTGAATGGGAGTATTGAGACCTTGTGTCACTCCGAGGCAAATTGCAAAAACGGTAAATCTCACAATAAAGATAGTGACATTGTCTGAAAGCCAACAAAATACCTACGTTTTGATGTATAATTTGTGGGGTTGAGTGGAAATTGAGTCAGTAGCAAGAAGTTGTTTAGACATGAAGAGAAATTCAGAACGGACCAGCACTCACTCTGACTTAATTGCATAGCAACCATAGCAACGCATGTATTTTCTGAAAATCACAATTTTGCAACTGAAAACTTAAAGAGGTATAAAATTAAAACAGTAGAAGATCTGAAAAAGCTGAATCATTCAGGAATAGCCCAATAGTCTGAGAACATTTTAAAGTTTGAATGGAGTTTCTAGGTGAAAGTATGACAAAGTAGTTAAGTTTCAAAAAACAAAGCAAGTTTTAGCAGAATTGTGGAAGTTTCTATTCATTTCAATGGGACAAATTAAAGGAAAAAGTGTAATATTTTAAAAAGTATAACAGTAATAAACACCAAAAGTCATAGCCGCATTAGCAGAAAGAGCAGAACAGTTTAGAGTTTGAACGGAGAAAATCGGCTGAAAACTGAGGGAGTAGATAAGTGCCAAAAGTGTACGGAAAGCAACTAGGGGAATAATAATAAAGAAGAAAGAGAAACAGGAAAATAATTGTGTGGAAGTTTTTAGGCATCCACACAATAATAAAGAAGAAAGAGAAACAGGAGGTCAATGGTGTGGAAGCCTCGCAGGGCATCCACACAATAATATTGAGTGCAAATTGAGCCAGTAGCAAGAAGTTGTTTAGACATGAAGAGAAAATTCAGAACGGACCAGCACTCACTCTGACTTAATTGCATAGCAACCATAGCAACGCATGTATTTTCTGAAAAATCACAATTTTGCAACTGCAAACTTAAAGAGAGATAAGATTAAAACAGTAGAAGATCTGAAAAAGCTGAATCAGACAGGAATAGCCCAATAATCTGAGAACATTTTAAAGTTTGAATGGAGTTTCTAGGTGAAAGTATGACAAAGTAGTTAAGTTTCAAAGACAAGCAAGTTTTAGCAGAATTGTGGAAGTTTTCCATTCATTTCAATGGGACAAATTAAAGGAAAAAAGTGTAATATTTTAAAAAGTATAACAGTAATAAACACCAAAAGTCATAGCCATCATTAGCAGAAAGAGCAGAACAGTATAGAGTTTGAACTGAAAAAATCGGCTGAAAACTGAGAAAGTAGTTAAGTGCCAAAAAGTGTACTGGAAGCAACTAGAGGAATAACTAGAAAAACTAGAAAAACTAGAAAAATTTGCATTTCCTGCGAAAATGCTGTGTGGATGCCTAACGCTGAAGCTGTCTGCTGAAAAGCTGAAAAAGATGAAAAGTTGCAAAAGTTGTATGGTGGTGAAAAAAAATGTCACCCTAAGCAGGATTCGAACCTGGACCTCCTGGGGGCAAAGCGGCTACTCATCTCACTGTGCCAAATTCACTCTATCAAGGTAAGAGATGGAGAGACTGACAATTATGGTGAAATGAGCAGAAACTGCTGAGAATTGTGCTGATAAGAGGTGAAATGGTTGAAAATTTTGCAGAAAAGAGGTGAATCAGCAGAATTTCTGCAGAAAAGAGGCAAAAGAAGCAGAACGTTAACTGAATAGAGGTGAATCAGCAGAATTTCTGCTGAAAAGAGGCAAAACAACCTGTTTCTGGTCAAATTCACCAACCAGAGGTACTGCCTCTGTCTGCTTCATCAGGTGGGTACTTGTATGTATTTCTGCCATGGAGCGTTAACAAGAATCTGAGGTCCATATTAGAAAAGCTGCTAAAATCATAAAACTTGCGCTGAAAAGAGATGAATCAGCAGAGTTTCTGCTGAAAAGAGTTTTTTTTTTCTGAAAACAGCCAAAAAAGCTGGAATTTGTGCTGAAAAGGGGTGAAAAAAATGAAAATTTTGCTGAAAAGGGGTGAAGAAGCTAAAGTATACCAAATCAAAGTATTTGTGCCAAAACATAGTGTTTCTGCCATATTGTGGTACTACTACATTACAACATGAATACGGATTAAAGATGAAAGAAACTGGCAACAAATTCCTCCACTACAAACCAGTCTGATACCGCTTCTTTGCAGTGTTCACGTTTACTAAGGCACTACCCAAAAGGCGCCACAAGAGGGCACTCCAACACAAGAGATGAGGTGAATGAGCAGAATTTCTGCTGAAAAGAGGCAGAAGGTTCTGTATGTAGAAAAAGAAAAACTGTTGAACCATGTGTGAAATAAATAAAGAAATGAAATGAAAGAACAACCTGGTTCTGCTCATTTTCACCAATCAGAGGTACTGCCTCAGTCTGCTTCATCAGGCTGTGTACTTGTTTCTGCCATGGAGCGTTAACAAGAATCTGAGGTCCATATTAGAAAAGCTGCTAAAATCATAAAACTTTGCAGAATTGTAATAAATTAGCAATATAAATTACAAGTCTGTGATAGTGTATAAATTGTAGTGAAAAAAAAAAACGTGGACCAAGGTGGGATTGAACCCACGACCTTTGAGCTGCAGAGCCGTGTCATTACTGATTGCGCCACCTGGAAAGGGGGCGGCGGTCTGAAAGACAGATACTTGGGCAGTCAGAAAATAGATCGCGGTGAGAGGCGAAAAACGCCGTTTTTTGGAGTTACAAAACGTCGTAACTCAAAAACTAGGAGGGCTAGCAGCATAATTCTTGTACTGGGCGAATCAGCGGACTTTGGTGTATTTTGACTGCGATTTTCATAGCTCGTTCTACCTCCGCCGCGGAGATATGACGAGAGAAGAAACGGCTTCATTTCCAGAGTTTGAAGACTGAGAGAAGGACAGATTTCCACCCCTCAAACAAACGTAATTCATTGCTCAACGGTAAGATAATTGTAAAACTGCTTCCACTGTGAGTGTCAGCAGTGTCTGAAGATATATTGGCACAAGCCTCATGTCCTAACTTTGCTGTGTTCAAGAGATATGGCAATTTGAAAATGCCTCCGTTACAGAATTTCAGCTCTGAATTTCAAAACCTCCCATAGATTTTGAATGGGAGTTGTCAGACCTTGTGTCACTCCGAGGCACATTGCGAAAAAACGGTAAATCTCACAATAAAGATAGTGACATTGTCTGAAAGCCAGCAAAAATACCTACGTTTTGATGTATAATTTGTGGGGGTTGAGTGGAAATTGAGTGAGTAGCAAGAAGTTGTTTAGACATGAAGAGAAAATTCAGAACGGACCAGCACTCACTCTGACTTAATTGCATAGCAACCATAGCAACGCATGTATTTTCTGAAAATCACAATTTTGCAACTGAAAACTTAAAGAGGTATAAAATTAAAACGGTAGAAGATCTGAAAAAGCTGAATCAGACAGG
The DNA here is from genome assembly GCF_013358895.1 of Oreochromis aureus. Taxonomy (NCBI): domain Eukaryota; kingdom Metazoa; phylum Chordata; class Actinopteri; order Cichliformes; family Cichlidae; genus Oreochromis; species Oreochromis aureus. The sequence continues at coordinate 37,382 of NW_024108968.1, read as the reverse complement.
AATAGCCCAATAATCTGAGAACATTTTAAAGTTTGAATGGAGTTTCTAGGTGAAATTATGACAAAGTAGTTAAGTTTCAAAAACAAGCAAGTTTTAGAAGAATTGTGGAAGTTTTCCATTCATTTCAATGGGACAAATTAAAGGAAAAAGTGTAATATTTTAAAAAGTATAACAGTAATAAACACCAAAAGTCATTGCCGGAAAGAGCAGAAAGAGCAGAACAGTATAGAGTTTGAACTGAGAAAATTGGCTGAAAACTGAGGAAGTAGTTAAGTGCCAAAAGTGTACGGAAGCAACTAGGGGAATAATAATAAAGAAGAAAGAGAAACAGGAAAACAATAGTGTGGAAGTTTTTTAGGGCATCCACACAATTTGCATTTCCTGCGAAAATGCTGTGTGGATGCCTTAACGCTGAAGCTGTCTGCTGAAAAGCTGAAAAAGATGAAAAGTTGCAAAAGTTGCATGGTGGTGAAAAAAAAACGTATGTCGCCCTGAGCAGGATTCGAACCTGGCCCTGCTGGTCTCAAGGCAGCTGCTCATGTCACTGAGCTAAACTCTCTCCCTCAAAAGAGGAGAGACAGACAATTCTGCTCAAATGAGCAGAAGCTGCTGAGAATTGTGCTGATAAGAGGTGAAAAGGCTGAAAATTTTGCAGAAAAGAGGTGAATCAGCAGAATTTCAGCTGAAAAGAGGTAAAGAAGCAGAACGTTGCGCTGAAAAGAGATGAATCAGCAGAATTTCTGCTCAAAAGAGGCAGAACAACCTGGTTCTGCTCAAATTCACCAATCAGAGGTACTGCTTCTGTCTGCTTCATCAGGCTGTTTACTTGTATGTATTTCTGCCATGTGGTGTTGACAAGAATCTGAGGTCCATATTAGAAAAGCTGCTAAAATCATAAAACTTTGCAGAATTGTAATAAATTAGCAATATAAATTACAGGTCTGTGATAGTGTATAAATTTGTAGTGAAAAAAAAAAAACGTGGACCAAGGTGGGATTGAACCCACGACCTTTGAGCTGCAGAGCCGTGTCATTACTGATTGCGCCACCTGGAAAGGGGCGGCGGTCTGAAAAACAGATACTTGGGCAGTCAGAAATAGATCGCGGTGAGAGGCGAAAAACGCCGTTTTGGAGTTACAAAACGTCGTGTAACTCAAAAACTAGGAGGGCTAGCAGCATAATTCTTGTACTGGGTGAATCAGCGGACTTTGGTGTATTTTGACTGCGATTTTCATAGCTCGTTCTACCTCCGTCGCGGAGATATGACGAGAGAAGAAACGGCTTCATTTCCAGAGTTTGAAGACTGCGAGAAGGACAGATTTCCACCCTCAAACAAACGTAATTCATTGCTCAACGGTAAGATAATTGTAAAACTGCTTCCACTGTGAGTGTCAGCAGTGTCTGAAGATATATTGGCACAAGCCTCATGTCCTAACTTTGCTTTGTTAAAGAGATATGGCGATTTTAAAATGCCTCCCGTTACAGAATTTCAGCTCTGATTTTCAAAACCTCCCATAGACTTTGAATGGGGAGTATTGAGACCTTTGTGTCACTCGAGGCAAATTGCAAAAAACGGTAAATCTCACAATAAAGATAGTCACATTGTCTGAAAGCCAGCAAAAATACCTACGTTTTGATGTATAATTTGTGGGAGTTGAGTGGAAATTGAGTGAGTAGCAAGAAGTTGTTCAGACATGAAGAGAAAATTCAGAATAGACGAGTGTACACTCTGAGTTAATTGCATAGCAACCATAACAACGCATGTATTTTCTGAAAAATCACAATTTTGCAACTCAAAACTTAAAGAGGTATAAGATTAAAACGGTAGAAGATCTGAAAAAGCTGAATCAGACAGGAATAGCCCAATAATCTGAGAACATTTTAAAGTTTGAATGGAGTTTCTAGGTGAAAGTATGACAAAGTAGTTAAGTTTCAAAAACAAGCAAGTGTTAGCAGAATTGTGGAAGTTTTCCATTCATTTCAATGGGACAAATTAAAGGAAAAAGTGTAATATTTTAAAAGTATAACAGTAATAAACACCAAAAGTCATTGCCGGAAAGAGCAGAAAGAGCAGAACAGTATAGAGTTTGAACTGAGAAAATCGGCTGAAAACTGAGGAAGTAGTTAAGTGCCAAAAGTGTACGGAAGCAACTAGAAGAATAACTAGAAAATTTGCATTTCCTCTGCGAAAATGCTGTGTGGATGCCTTAACGCTGAAGCTGTCTGCTGAAAAGCTGAAAAAGATGAAAAGTTGCAAAAAGTTGTATGGTGGTGAAAAAATGTCACCCTAAGCAGGATTCGAACCTGGACCTCCTGGGGGCAAAGCGGCTACTCATCTCACTGTGCCAAATTCACTCTATCAAGGTAAGAGATGGAGAGACTGACAATTATGGTGAAATGAGCAGAAACTGCTGAGAATTGTGCTGATAAGAGGTGAAATGGTTGAAAATTTTGCAGAAAAGAGGTGAATCAGCAGAATTTCTGCAGAAAAGAGGCAAAGAAGCAGAACGTTGCGCTGAATAGAGGTGAATCAGCAGAATTTCTGCTGAAAAGAGGCAAAACAACCTGTTTCTGGTCAAATTCACCAACCAGAGGTACTGCCTCTGTCTGCTTCATCAGGTGGGTACTTGTATGTATTTCTGCCATGGAGCGTTAACAAGAATCTGAGGTCCATATTAGAAAAGCTGCTAAAATCATAAAACTTGCGCTGAAAAGAGATGAATCAGCAGAGTTTCTGCTCAAAAGAGTTTTTTTTCTGAAAACAGCCAAAAAGCTGGAATTTGTGCTGAAAAGGGGTGAAAAAATGAAAATTTTGCTGAAAAGGGGTGAAGAAGCTAAAGTATACCAAATCAAAGTATTTGTGCCAAAACATAGTGTTTCTGCCATATTGTGGTACTACTACATTACAACATGAATACGGATTAAAGATGAAAGAAACTGGCAACAAATTCTTCCACTACAAACCAGTCTGATACCGCTTCTTTGCAGTGTTCACGCTTTACTAAGGCACTACCCAAAAGGCGCCACAAGAGGGCACTCCAACACAAGAGATGAGGTGAATGAGCAGAATTTCTGCTGAAAAGAGGCAGAAGGTTCTGTATGTAGAAAAAGAAAACTGTTGAACCATGTGTGAAATAAATAAAGAAATGAAATGAAAGAACAACCTGGTTCTGCTCATTTTCACCAATCAGAGGTACTGCCTCAGTCTGCTTCATCAGGCTGTGTACTTGTTTCTGCCATGGAGCGTTAACAAGAATCTGAGGTCCATATTAGAAAAGCTGCTAAAATCATAAAACTTTGCAGAATTGTAATAAATTAGCAATATAAATTACAAGTCTGTGATAGTGTATAAATTGTAGTGAAAAAAAAAAAAACGTGGACCAAGGTGGGATTGAACCCACGACCTTTGAGCTGCAGAGCCGTGTCATTACTGATTGCGCCACCTGGAAAGGGGCGGCGGTCTGAAAGACAGATACTTGGGCAGTCAGAAAATAGATCGCGGTGAGAGGCGAAAAACGCCGCTTTTTGGAGTTACAAAACGTCGTGTAACTCAAAAACTAGGAGGGCTAGCAGCATAATTCTTGTACTGGGCGAATCAGCGGACTTTGGTGTATTTTGACTGCGATTTTCATAGCTCGTTCTACCTCCGCCGCGGAGATATGACGAGAGAAGAAACGGCTTCATTTCCAGAGTTTGAAGACTGAGAGAAGGACAGATTTCCACCCTCAAACAAACGTAATTCATTGCTCAACGGTAAGATAATTGTAAAACTGCTTCCACTGTGAGTGTCAGCAGTGTCTGAAGATATATTGGCACAAGCCTCATGTCCTAACTTTGCTGTGTTCAAGAGATATGGCAATTTGAAAATGCCTCCGTTACAGAATTTCAGCTCTGAATTTCAAAACCTCCCATAGACTTTGAATGGGAGTTGTCAGACCTTGTGTCACTCCGAGGCACATTGCGAAAAAAACGGTAAATCTCACAATAAAGATAGTGACATTGTCTGAAAGCCAGCAAAAATACCTACGTTTTGATGTATAATTTGTGGGGGTTGAGTGGAAATTGAGTGAGTAGCAAGAAGTTGTTTAGACATGAAGAGAAAATTCAGAACGGACCAGCACTCACTCTGACTTAATTGCATAGCAACCATAGCAACGCATGTATTTTCTGAAAAATCACAATTTTGCAACTGAAAACTTAAAGAGGTATAAAATTAAAACGGTAGAAGATCTGAAAAAGCTGAATCAGACAGGAATAGCCCAATAATCTGAGAACATTTTAAAGTTTGAATGGAGTTTCTAGGTGAAATTATGACAAAGTAGTTAAGTTTCAAAAACAAGCAAGTTTTAGAAGAATTGTGGAAGTTTTCCATTCATTTCAATGGGACAAATTAAAGGAAAAAGTGTAATATTTTAAAAAGTATAACAGTAATAAACACCAAAAGTCATTGCCGGAAAGAGCAGAAAGAGCAGAACAGTATAGAGTTTGAACTGAGAAAATCGGCTGAAAACTGAGGAAGTAGTTAAGTGCCAAAAAGTGTACGGAAGCAACTAGGGGAATAATAATAAAGAAGAAAGAGAAACAGGAAAACAATAGTGTGGAAGCCCTTTAGGGCATCCACACAACTAACTAAAAAATTTGCATTTCCTGCGAAAATGCTGTGTGGATGCCTTAACGCTGAAGTTGCCTGCTGAAAAAGCTGAAAAGTTGAAAACTTGCAAAAAGTTATATGGCGGTGAAGAAACTGAAAATTCTGCTGAAAACAGGTGAAGAAGCAGAAAATGTTTGCTGAAAAGTGGTGAAAAGCCAAAAACTTCTACTGAAAGGGGTAAAGACAGAGAAATTTTGCTGAAAAAAACATTGCCCTAAGCAGGATTCGAACCTGGCCCTCCAGGTCCTAAGGCAACAACTCATCTCACTGAGCCAAAGTCATTCTGACAAAGAAGAGGTGGAGAGACTGACAATTCTGCTTAAATGAGCAGAAGCTGCTGAGAATTGTGCTGATAAGAGGTGAAAAGGCTGAAAGTTTTGCAGAAAGAGGTGAAACAGCAGAATTTCAGCTGAAAAGAGGTAAAGAAGCAGAAAGTTGCGCTGAAAAGAGATGAATCAGCAGAATTTCTGCTTAAAAGAGGTTTTTGCTGAAAACAGCTGAAAAAGCTGGGATTTGTGCTGAAAAGTGGTGAAAAACTGAAAATTGTGCTGAAAAGGGGTGAAAAGCTTAAATTTGTGTTGAAAAGAGTTAAAAAGTTTAACTGTTAACTGAAAGAAATGTTGCCATAAGCGGGATTTGAACCCGGGCCTCCCAGTCTGAGAACGGATGCTCATCTCACTGAGCTAAAACACAGGTCTTCCGGCAAAGAAAATCAGTGAGGCCACTGATAATATGGCAGAAATGGGCAAAAATATTGCAAAAAAATTCAATATCTCAAAAAGTATAGAGGTTATGAGCACCAAAAGTCATAGCCGGCATTAGCAGAAAGAGCAGAATTTTTAAAGTTTGAATGGCGAAAATCGGCTGAAAACTGAAGGAGTAGTTAAGTGCCAAAAAGTGTCACGGAAGCAACTAGAATAATATAGTGGAATAAAGAATAAAGAGAAACAGGAACTCAATAGTGTGGAAGCCCTTTAGGGCATCCACACAATAAAGAGAAACAGGAAAACAATAGTGTGGAAGCCCTTTTAGGGCATCCACACAACTAGAAAAATTTGCATTTCCTGCGAAAATGCTGTGTGGATGCCTTAATGCTGAAGCTGTCTGCTGAAAAGCTGAAAAAGATGAAAAGTTGCAAAAAGTTGTATGGTGGTGAAAAAAAACATGTCACCCTGAGCAGGTTTCGAACCTGGCCCTTCTGGTGTCAAGGCAGCTACTCATCTCACTGAGCTAAACTCATTCTCTCAAGAAGAGGAGGAGAGACCGACAATTCTGCTAAAATGAGCAGAAGCTGCTGAGAATTGTGCTGATAAGAGGTGAAAAGGCTGAAAATTTTGCAGAAAAGAGGTAAATCAGCAGAATTTCTGCAGAAAAGAGGCAGAACAAAAGAGAAAACTGAAAACAGGTTTTGCCATAACCGGGATTTGAACCTGGCCGCTCTTATTTCAAGGCAGCTGCTCATCTCACTGAACCAAACTCTCTCTCGAAAACAAGAGATGGAGAAACTGACAATTTTGCTAAATGAGCAGAAGCTGCTGAGAATTGTGCTGAGAAGAAGTGAAAAGGCTGAAAATTTTGCAGAAAAGAGGTGAATCAGCAGAATTTCTGCAGAAAAGAGGTAAAGAAGCAATAAGTTGCGCTGAAAAGAGATGAATCAGCAGAATTTCTGCTCAAAGGCGGCTATTCATTTCCCTGAGCCAAAGTCATTCTTACAAAGAAGAGGTGGAGAGACGGACAATTCTGCTGAAATGAGCAGAAGCTGCTGACAATTATGCTGATAAGAGGTGAAAAGGCTGAAAATTTTGCAGAAAAGAGGTGAATCAGCAGAATTTCTGCAGAAAAGAGGCAAAGAAGTAGAAACTTGCGCTGAAAAGAGATGAATCAGCAGAGTTTCTGCTCAAAAGAGTTGTCTTTTTTCTGAATACAGCCAAAAAAGCTGGAATTTGTGCTGAAAAGGGGTGAAGAAGATGAAGAAGCTAAAGTATACTAAATCAAAGTATTTGTGCCAAAACATAGTGTTTCTGCCATATTGTGGCAACAAATTCCTCCACTACAAACCAGTCTGATACCACTTCTTTGCAGTGTTCACGTTTACTAAGGCACTACCCAAAAGGCGCCACAAGAGGGCACTCCAACACAAGAGATGAGGTGAATGAGCAGAATTTCTGCTGAAGAGGCAGAAGGTTCTGTATGTAGAAAAAGAAACACTGTTGAACCATGTGTGAAATAAATAAAGAAATGAAATGAAAGAACAACCTGGTTCTGCTCTAATTCACCAATCAGAGGTACTGCCTCAGTCTGCTTCATCACGCTGTGTAGTTGTTTCTGCCATGGAGCGTTAACAAGAATCTGAGGTCCATATTAGAAAAACTGCTAAAATCATAAAACTTTGCAGAATTGTAATAAATTAGCAATATAAATTACAGGTCTGTGATAGTGTATAAATTTGTAGTGAAAAAAAAACCATGGACCAAGGTGGAATTGAACCCACGACCTTTGGGCTGCAGAGCCGTGTCATTACCAAATGCGCCACCGGCAAAGAGAGCCAGTGCCTGGAAAACAGGGAGATGAGCAGTCAGAATTAGATCGCGGTGAGAGGCGTAAAGCACCGCTTTTCTGGAGTTACAAAATGTCGTGTAACTCAAAAACTAGGTGGGATAGAAGCACAATTCCTTTACTGGGTGAATCAGCAGAATTTCATGAACTTTGACTGCGATAGCTCTTTGTACCTCCGTCATGGAAATATGACGAGAGAAGAAACGGCTTCATTTTAAGTGTTTGAAAACAAATGTAATTTCTGGCTCAAGAGTTTGAAAACAAACATAATTTATGGCTCAACAGTAAGATGACAGTAAAACTGCTCCAACCGTGAGTGTCAGCAGTGTCTGAACATGAATTGGCACAAGCCTCTCGTCTTAACTTTGCTTTATTAAAATTATTGTGGCATGCAGATGAATCTTGCAAAGAAGCTCACAGGGAGAGATTGAGCCTGTATTTCCACCCCAAGCTGGTAGGGGAGTTTTTTTATTGAACATACTTGCTTGTGTCACAATGTGCTTCAAGGGTCAATAAGAGCATAACAGAACTCACTTATGGTACTGCATTCTTCCTATAAAACAATAACTGTTAGTGACTTTGTACCGTAGTATAAACACAACATTCAAGACAACAGTTAAAAAGTAACGTAACCATAAACAATGAAACAAGAACATCTCAAATGCAGCACATGTCCCAAGGCATGATGGGAGAGAACTAGCTGTTCCCCAACACGCCACATTATTTATGATTTATGATTTGGCAGAAACACTGGGACTTGGTATAAATACTATGACTTACATGAAATACTTTGACTTAGCAGAAATTCTGTAATCTAGCAAAAGCACTTCAGCATAGCAGAAATTCTATGATTGAGCAGAATTACTAGGATTTAGCACAAACACTATGATTTGTCTAAAAAAAACCCTTTATTTTGCAGTTATATTGTGATTTGGCAGAAATACTATGCTTTGGAACAAATACCAAGATTTGGCAGAAATACTATGAGCAGTAATAATATAACATAGCAGAAATACTGTTATTTTGTGGAAATACTATGCTTTGGCACAAATACCATGATTTGGCCAAAATACTATGATTTAGCAGAAATACTAAGATGTAGTAGAAGTACTTTGATTTAACAGAAATACTATTATGGAGGAGTAATACTTTAACATGGGAGAAATATTGATACAGACACACAAACATACACATACACAGAGCCTAAAGGGAACAGTGGCTGTTAAGAGTCTGGGATTGGTATATCTAGGTCAGTTAAATTAGCTGCACCTGCTGTAATCAGCCCTTACACACACAGACACAGAGAGAGGTATAAGTTTTCTGCAGTGTATTTCTTACATTCACATTCAGGATTCCTCTCGAACCTCCTGGTCTCAAGGCAGCTACTCATCTCACTGAGCCAAACTCATTCTCACAAAAAAGAGGTAGATAGACTGACAATTGTGCTGAAATTATCAGAAGCTGCTGAGAACTGTGCTTATAAGAGGCAAAAAGGATGAAAATTTTGCAGAAAAGAGGTGAATCAGCAGAATTTCTGCAGAAAAGAGGCAGAGAAGCAGAACCTTGCGCTGAAAAGAGGTGAATCAGCAGAGTTTCTGCTGAAAAGAGGTTTTTATACCACTTCTTTGCAGTGTTTACTAAGGGACTACCCAAAAGGCGCCACAAGAGGGCACTCCAACACAACAGATGACCTATGTACACTGATGCACTTAGTAACAGTCAGCCTCCTACTTAGCCACTACGTAATACAGCGATATTACAGTGTACAAATTCACATAAATTTGCAGGGGGAACAAACAAAGCAGGAACAAGCGCAAAACAATCAAATAACTGTGCTGCCATAGCTATCGCTAACTAGCACATACGCTAAAGGTAACTAAAACCAATACACACAAGTAGCAGGGTAAACATCTTAAGCATGGAACATTAACTCACGCTTTATGTGACACACACCATCCCCAACAAATACAGGATGGGCTATTTGCTCCCCTTCCCAGCAGCTCTCTCCTCAATCGTAACCACAGGAACGGCGGAAGACCATCTAGCTCAGAAGTCCCATGAATTCCCTCACTGCTCAGAGGCTGCTGGGTAATGTAGCTCACACTAACACAGGTTTTTCTACAAGCACAAATACTATAACATAGCAGAAATACTGTGATTTTGTTGAAATACTATGCTTTAGGACAAATACTATGATTTGGCAGAAATACTATGTTTTGGTACAAATGCTGTGCTTAGGCACAAATATTATGATTTGGCAGACACTATGATTTAGCAGAGATAATATGATTTGGCAGAAATACTAAACTTTGGCACAAATACTATAATTGAGTGCAAGTACTTTAAGATAACAGAAATACTATGATTTAGCAGAAATAAAATGTTTTTGCAGAAACACTGTAATTTCACTCAAATACTTTGAAATAGCCGTAATACTATGATTTGGCAGAACATAACAGAAATTCTATGACTTAGTAATAATACTATAACATAACAGAAATATTAATTGGGCACAAATACTATAATTTGGCACAAGTACCATGTTTTGGCAAAATCCCATAATTTGGCACAAATACTATGATTTGGCAGACACTATGATTTAGCAGAGATAATATCATTTGGCAGAAATACTAAACTTTGGCACAAATACTATAATTGAGTACTTTAAGATGAGAGAAATACTATGATTTTGCAGAAATACAATGTTTTTGCAGAAACACTGTAATTTCACTCAAATACTATGAAATAGCAGTAATACTATGATTTGGCAGAAATACTATGTTTCAGTACAAATACTATGACAAAGCAGAAATACTATGACTTAGAAGTAATACTATAACAAAAGGGATTCCTCAAAATACTATGAAATTGCAGTAATTCTATGATTTGGCAGAAATACTGTACTTACATTACAAATACAATGCTTTGGTACAAATACTATATTTTGATTTAAATACTATGATTTGGCACGAGTAGTATGATTTAGTACAAATACTACGAATTGGCAGAAATACTGTGACCTAGTAGTAATACTATAACATAACAGATATACTATGATTTTGCAGACAGTCTATGTTTTTGCACAACTAGCACAATATGGCAGAAATACTATGATTTGGCACAAATACTATGTTTCAGTACAAATACTACGATTTGGCAATAATACTGGGTTTTAGCACAACTACTGAGATTTGGGTGAAATACTATGATTTAGAAGAAATACTATGACTTCATTACAAATACAATGTTTTGGTTCAAATAATATGATTTCCAAAAAATACTATGATTTGGTTCAAGTACCATGATTTAGTACAAATAATACAATTTCGGTCAAATACTATGAAATTGCAGTGATGCTATGATTTTGAAGGAATACTATGATTTGGTAGTAATACTATAACATAACAGATATACTATGATTTTGCAGAAATTCTATGTTTTTGCACAAATACTACAACAACTACTACTACAAATACTACAAGAAATACTATGTTTGGGCAGTAATACTATTATTTGCAATAAATACTATTATTTGGCACATATACTATAATCAGCAGATATACTATAACATAACAGAAATTCTACGACTTAGTAGTAACACTATAATACAACAGAAATTTTAACTGGGCACAAAATAACATGATTTGGCACAAATACCATGATTTGGCAAAAAAGATACCATGATTTGGCACAAATACGATCATATTGCAGAAATACTATGATTGGGTACAAATACTATGATTTGGCACAAGTACTATGAATAAGTACAAATACTATGATTTGGCAGAAATACTATGATTTAGCAGAAATACTGTTTTAACATAAATAATATCTTTTCAAAGTAATTTCTGCTAAAGGTACTATTTCTGCTTTTTAGCAGAAATACTGTAATTTTGCATAAATACTATGATTTGGGATAAATACTATGATTTGGCAGATATACTATATTCAGCACATAAACTATAACATAACAGACATTCCTCCACTTAGTAGTAATCTCATAACATATAACAAATATTATGGTTCTGCCCCAAAACCATGATTTGGGACAAATACCATGATTTTCAAAAATACTATGATTTAGCAGAAATACTATGATTGAGCAGAAGTACTAAGATGTAGTAGAAGTACTTTGATTTAGCACAAATACTATTATGGAGGAGTAATACTTTAACATGGGAGAAATATTGATATACACACACACATACACATAGAGCAAAGTGTGCAGAGGCTGTTAAGAGTCTGTGCTTGGTATATCTAGGTCAGCTAAATTGGCTGCACCTGCTGTAATCAGCACTTACACACACAGACACAGAGACAGCTATGAGTTTTCTGCAGTGTATTTCTCACATTCAGGATTCCCCTCGAACAAATGGCCATAATTTCCTAACCGTAGGGGCTAGAACGCTCATTCTGACACCGATTTGTTCAGAAGAGATGGGGAAAACTTCAGGCCTTCATAATTCAGAGATAAAATATAAATTATTGAAGATATATGACTTGTAATACACTGTAACTGAGTAGAGGTGAAGCAAAACTGCCTTGACTTGCCCTCAAACAACGTTTTGTAACTCTTAATCTATATGGAGCATCAAAATCATTCTTTCACCGTAAGAAACAGCAGGCTTTGGTGAACAGTCATGGAAATTTTCAGGTCTCTGTTGGAATCAATCAAAAGATATGACGAGAGAAAAAGTGCCTCATTTCCAGAGTTTGAAATCTGAAGAAATCTGAGCGAGGGACAAATTTCCTACCCTCAAACAAGTGTAATTCATGGCCAAACGGTAATAGGTGACGAAAAAATTCTTGAATTGTGAGCATCAGGGATGTCTGAAGATATATTGGCACAAGCGTCATGTCTCAACTTTGTTTCGTTAAGGAGATATGACGATTTGAAAATGCCTCTCATTAGAGAATTCCAGCGCTGATTTTGAAGAAACTCTCCATTGAGTTTCTATGGAGAGTTTTGAGACTTTATGTTACTCTGAGGAGATTTGCAAAAATCTATAAGTCCCACAACAATGATAGTGACATTTTCTGAAAGCCAGCAAAAATACCTACGTTTTGATGTATAATTTGTGGGGGTTGAGTGGAAATTGAGCGAGTAGCAAGAAGTTGTTCAGACATGAAGAGAAAATTCAGAAAGGACGAGTGCACACTCTGAGTTAATTGCATAGCAACCATAACAACGCATGTATTTTCTGAAAAATCACAATTTTGCAACTGAAAACTTAAAGAGGTATAAAATTAAAACGGTAGAAGATCTGAAAAAGCTGAATCAGACAGGAATAGCCCAATAATCTGAGAACATTTTAAAGTTTGAATGGAGTTTCTAGGTGAAAGTATGACAAAGTAGTTAAGTTTCAAAAACAAGCAAGTTTTAGCAGAATTGTGGAAGTTTTCCATTCATTTCAATGGGACAAATTAAAGGAAAAAGTGTAATATTTTAAAAAGTATAACAGTAATAAACACCAAAAGTCATTGCCGGAAAGAGCAGAAAGAGCAGAACAGTATAGAGTTTGAACTGAGAAAATCGGCTGAAAACTGAGGAAGTAGTTAAGTGCCAAAAGTGTACGGAAGCAACTAGAAGAATAATAATAAAGAACTAGAAAAATTTGCATTTCCTGCGAAAATGCTGTGTGGATGCCTTAACGCTGAAGCTGTCTGCTGAAAAGCTGAAAAAGATGAAAAGTTGCAAAAAGTTGTATGGTGGTGAAAAAAAAATGTCACCCTGAGCAGGATTCGAACCTGGCCCTACCAGGTGCAAAGCAGCTACTCATCTCACTGTGCCAAATTCACTCTCACAAGATAAGAGATGGAGAGACTGACAATTATGGTGAAATGAGCAGAAACTGCTGAGAATTGCGCTGATGAGAGGTGAAATGGTTGAAAATTTTGCAGAAAAGAGGTGAATCAGCAGAATTTCTGCTGAAAAGAGGTGAAAAAAGCAGAAAATTGCAATAAAAGAGATGAATCAGCAGAATTTCTGCTCAAAAGAGTTTTTTCTGAAAACAGCTGAGATCTGTGCTAATAAGAGGTGAAAAGGGTGAAAATTTTGCAGAAGAGGTGAATAAGCAGAATTTCGGCTGAAAAGAGGTGAAAATTCTGCTGAAAAGAGTTCAATCAGCAGAATTTCTGCTGAAAAGAGTTCTGCAGAACTTTTCAGAATTCTGCTGAAAAGATGTTTTTGCTGAAAATAGCTGAAAAAGCTGGGATTTGTGCTGAAAAGTGGTGAAAAAAACTGAAGATTCTGCTGAAAACGGGTTATAAAGCTGAAATTTGTGTTGAAAAGAGTAAAAAAGTTTAACTGTTAACTGAAAGAAATGTTGCCATAAGCGGGATTTGAACCCGGGCCTCCCAGTCTGAGAACGGACGCTCATCTCACTGAGCTAAAACACAGGTCAACCCGCAAGGAAAATCAGTGAGGCCACTAATAATATGGCAGAAATGGGCAAAAAATATTGCAAAAAAATTCAATATCTCAAAAAGTATAGGAGTTATGAGCACCAAAAGTCATTGCCGGAAAGAGCAGAAAGAGCAGAATTTTTTAAAGTTTGAATGGCGAAAATCGGTTAAGAACTGAGGGAGTAGTTAAGTGCCAAAAAGTGTACGGAAGCAACTAGAAGAATAATAATAATAAAGAACTAGAAAAATTTGCATTTCCTGCGAAAATGCTGTGTGGATGCCTTAACGCTGAAGCTGTCTGCTGAAAAGCTGAAAAAGATGAAAAGTTGCATGGTGGTGAAGAAAAAACCATTGCCCTGAGCAGGATTCGAACCTGGCCCTCCTGGTCTCAAGGGAGCCACTGATCTCACTGAGCTAAACTCACTCTTACAAAGAAGAGGTGGAGAGGCGGTCAATTCTGCTGAAATGAGCAGAAGCTGCTGAGAATTGTGCTGATAAGAGGAGAAAAGGCTGAAAATTTGGCAGAAAAGAGGTGAATCAGCAGAATTTCTGCTGAAAAGAGGTGAAAAAGCAGAAAATTGCGCTGAAAAGAGATGAATCAGCAGAATTTCTGCTCAAAAGAGTTTTTTCTGAAAACAGCTGAGATTTGTGCTAATAAGAGGTGAAAAGGCTGAAAATTTTGCAGAAGTGGTGAATAAGCAGAATTTGGGCTGAAAAGAGGTGAAAATTCTGCTGAAAAGAGTTCAATCAGCAGAATTCATTTCTGCTGAAAAGAGTTCTGCAGAACTTTTCAGAATTCTGCTGAAAAGATGTTTTGCTGAAAATAGCTGAAAAAGCTGGGATTTGTGCTGAAAAGTGGTGAAAAACTGAAAATTCTGTTGAAAACGGGTTAAAAAGCTGAAATTTGTGTTGAAAAGAGTATAAAAGTTTAACTGTTAACTGAAAGAAATGTTGCCATAAGCGGGATTTGAACCCGGGCCTCCCAGTCTGAGAGACGGACGCTCATCTCACTGAGCTAAAACACAGGTCAACCCAGCAAGGAAAATCAGTGAGGCCACTGATAATATGGCAGAAATGGGCAAAAATATTGCAAAAAAAATTCAATATCTCAAAAGTATAGAAGTTATGAGCACCAAAAGTCATTGCCGGAAAGAGCAGAAAGAGCAGAATTTTTAAAAGTTTGAATGGCGAAAATCGGCTGAAAACTGAAGGAGTAGTTAAGTGCCAAAAAGTGTCACGGAAGCAACTAGAAGAATAATAATAATAAAGAATAAAGAGAAACAGGAAAACAATAGTGTGGAAGCCCTTTAAGGGCATCCACACAATAAAGAGAAACAGGAAAACAATAGTGTGGAAGCCTTTAAGGGCATCCACACAATAAAGAGAAACAGGAACTCAATAGTGTGGAAGCCCTTTAGGGCATCCACACAACTAGAAAAATTGCATTTCCTCTTGAAAATGCTGTGTGGATGCCGGAACGCTTAAGCTGTCTGCTGAAAATGACTGAAAAGATGAAAAGCTGCAAAAATTGTATGGCAGTAAAGAAACTGAAAATTATGCTGAAAACTAGTGAAAAAACAGAAACTTTTGCTGAAAAGAGGTGAAAAGGCAAAATTCTGCTTCAAAGGGGTACAGAAGTTCATTTGTACTGAAAAGAGGAGAGGTGAAAAGGTTTCCTCTGAAATGAGCAGAAGATACTGAGATTTGTATTGATAAGAGGTGAAAGGCTGAAAATTCTGCTTAAAATAGGTGAATCAGCAGAATTTCTACTGAAAAGAGGTAAAGAAGTAGAACGTTGCACTGAAAACAGGTGAATCAGCAGAATGTCTGCTAAAAAGAGATTTCTGTTGAAAACACCTGAAAAAGCTGGAATTTGTGCTGAAAAGGGTGAAAAAAACTCACAATTCTGCTGAAACGGGGTGAAGAAGAGGTGTTGGGCTGTTGAGAAGAGTTAAATAAGTTGAACTGATATGTTTGGGTACAAATACTATGATTTGACAATAATACTGCGTTTTAGCACAACTCCTGAGATTTGATTGAAATACTATGATTTAGAAGAAATATTATGACTTTGTAGAAATACAATATTTTGGCACAAATACTATGATTTGGCAGAAATACTATTATTTATTGGAAATACTATGATTTACCAGAAGTACAATGTTTCTGCAAAATAGTATAATTTTGAAGACATCACAGATATATGATGATTTTGCAGACATTCTGGTTTTACACAAATACTATAATGTGGCAGAAATACTATGATTTGCTATAAATACTATGATTTGGCACATATACTGTATTCAGCAGATATACTATAACAAAATAGAGAGTCTACGACTTAGTAATAATACTATAACATAATAGATATACTATGATTTTGCAGACAGTCTATGTTTTTGCACAACTAGCACAATGTGGCAGAAATACTATGATTTGGCACAAGTACTATGATTTATTAGAAATACTCTTTTGGCACAAATACTATGTTTCAGTACAAATACTATGATTTGGCAATAATACTGCGTTTCAGCACAACTACTGAGATTTGATTGAAATACTATGATTTAGAAGAAATACTATGATTTCGTACAAATACTATGTTTTGGTTCGAATACTATGATTTGCAAAAATAGTATGATTTGCACAAGTACCATGATTTAGTACAAATACTACGAATTGGCAGAAATACTGTGACTTAGTAGTAACACTTTAACATAACAGATATACTGTGATTTTGCAGACATAGTATGTTTTTGCACAAATACTACGACTTTGCTCAAATACTATGAAATTGCAGTAATACTATGATTTTGAAGGAATACTATGATGTGGTAGAAATACTATGCCTTAGTAGTAATACTATAACATAACAGGTATACTGATTTTGCAGAAACAGTATGTTTTTGCACAAATACTACGATTTTGCTCAAATACTATGAAACTGCAGTAATACTATCATGTTGAAGGAATACTATGATTTGGTAGAAATACTATGCCTTAGTAGTAATACTATAACATAACAGGTATACTGATTTTGCAGAAACAGTATGTTTTTGCACAAATACTACGATTTTGCTCAAATACTATGAAACTGCAGTAATACTATCATGTTGAAGGAATACTATGATTTGGTAGAAATACTATGCCTTAGTAGTAATACTATAACATAACAGATATACTGTGATTTTGCAGACATAGTATGTTTTTGCACAAATACTACGATTTTGCTCAAATACTATGAAATTGCAGTAATACTATGATTTTGAAGGAATACTATGATGTGGTAGAAATACTATGCCTTAGTAGTAATACTATAACATAAAAGATATACTGTGATTTTGCAGACATAGTATGTTTTGGCACAAATACTACGATTTTGCTCAAATACTATGAAACTGCAGTAATACTATCATGTTGAAGGAATACTATGATGTGGTAGAAATACTATGCCTTAGTAGTAATACTATAATATAACAGATATACTGTGATTCTGCAGACATAGTATGTTTTTGCACAAATACTACGACTTTGCTCAAATACTATGAAATTGCAGTAATACTATGATTTTGAAGGAATACTATGATGTGGTAGAAATACTATGCCGTAGTAGTAATACTATAACATAACAGTTATACTGATTTTGCAGACACAGTATGTTTTGGCACAAATACTACGATTTTGCTCAAATACTATGAAACTGCAGTAATACTATCATGTTGAAGGAATACTATGATGTGGTAGAAATACTATGCCTTAGTAGTAATACTATAACATAACAGTTATACTGATTTTGCAGACACAGTATGTTTTTGCACAAATACTACGATTTTGCTCAAATACTATGAAACTACAGTAACACTATCATGTTGAAGGAATACTATGATGTGGTAGAAATACTATGCCTTAGTAGTAATACTATAACATAAAAGATATACTGTGATTTTGCAGACATAGTATGTTTTTGCACAAATACTACGACTTTGCTCAAATACTATGAAATTGCAGTAATACTATGAGTTTGAAGGAATACTATGATGTGGTAGAAATACTATGCCTTAGTAGTAATACTATAACATAACAGTTATACTGATTTTGCAGACACAGTATGTTTTTGCACAAATACTACGATTTTGCTCAAATACTATGAAACTACAGTAACACTATCATGTTGAAGGAATACTATGATGTGGTAGAAATACTATGCCTTAGTAGTAATACTATAACATAAAAGATATACTGTGATTTTGCAGACATAGTATGTTTTGGCACAAATACTACGATTTTGCTCAAATACTATGAAACTGCAGTAATACTATCATGTTGAAGGAATACTATGATGTGGTAGAAATACTATGCCTTAGTAGTAATACTATAATATAACAGATATACTGTGAGTCTGCAGACATAGTATGTTTTGCACAAATACTACGACTTTGCTCAAATACTATGAAATTGCAGTAATACTATGATTTTGAAGGAATACTATGATGTGGTAGAAATACTATGCCTTAGTAGTAATACTATAACATAAAAGATATACTGTGATTTTGCAGACATAGTATGTTTTGGCACAAATACTACGATTTTGCTCAAATACTATGAAACTGCAGTAATACTATCATGTTGAAGGAATACTATGATGTGGTAGAAATACTATGCCTTAGTAGTAATACTATAATATAACAGATATACTGTGATTCTGCAGACATAGTATGTTTTTTGCACAAATACTACGACTTTGCTCAAATACTATGAAATTGCAGTAACACTATCATGTTGAAGGAATACTATGATTTGGTAGAAATACTATGCCTTAGTAGTAATACTATAATATAACAGATATACTGTGATTTTGCAGACATAGTATGTTTTTGCACAAATACTACAATTTTGCTCAAATACTATGAAATTGCAGTAATACTATGATTTTGAAGGAATACTATGATGTGGTAGAAATACTATGCCTTAGTAGTAATACTATAACATAACAGATATACTGTGATTCTGCAGACATAGTATGTTTTAGCACAAATACTGCGACTTCTGCCATGGAGTGTTAACAAGAATCTGAGGTCCATATTAGAAAAGCTCAGAAAATCATAAAACTTTGCAGAATTGTAATAAATTAGCAATATAAATTACAGGTCTGTGTATAAATTTGTAGTGAAAAAAAAAAGTTGAACAAAGTGGGATTTAACCCACGACCTTTGACCTGCAGACCCGCGTCATTACCAATTCGCCACCTGGAACGGGGCTGGCGGCTGGAAAAAAAGATTGATGAGCAGTCAGAAATAGATGGCGGTGAGGGGCTTAAATCGCCGTTTTTGTAGTTACAAAACGTCGTGCAACTCAAAAACTAGGTGGGATAGAAGCACAAGTCTTGTACTGGGCAAATCAGCTGACTTTGGTGAACTTTGACTGCGATTTTCATTGCTCTTTGTATCTCCGTCGTGGAGATATGACGAGAGAAGAAATTTTCATTTTCAGAGTTTGAAAACTGAGAGGAGGACAGATTTCCAACCCTCAAACAGACATAATTTATGGCTCAACAGTAAGATGACAGTAAAACTGCTCACACCGTGAGTGTCAGCAGTGCCGAAGATAAATTGGCAGCATGCAGATGAATCTTACAAAGAAGCTCTGAGTGAGATGTTGAGCTTGTATTTCTACCCCAAGCTGGTAGGGTGTGCTCTTTATTAAACACTTGCTTGTGCCACAATGTGCTTCAAGGGTCAATAAAAGCATAACAGAACTCACTTATGGTACTGCATTCTTCCTATAAAACAATAACTGTCAGTGACTTTGTACCGTAGTATAAACACAGCATTCAAGACAACAGTTAAAAGTAACGTAACCATAAACAATGAAACAAGAACATCTAAACAGCAGCACATGTCCCAAGGCATGATGGGAGAGAACTAGCTGTTCCACCAACACGCCACATTATTTACTGAATTATGATTTGGCAGAAACACTGGGACTTGGTATAAGTAGTATGATTTACATGAAATACTTTGACTTAGCAGAAATTCTATAATCTAGCAAAAACCACTTCAGCATAGCAGAAATTCTATGATTGAGCAGAATTACTAGGATTTAGCACAAACACTATGATTTGGCTCAAAACCTTTATTTTGCAGTTATATTGTGATTTGGCAGAAATACTGTGCTTTGGAACAAATACCAAGATTTGGCAGAAATACTATGAGCAGTAATAATATGACATAGCAGAAATACTGTTATTTTGTGGAAATACTATGCTTTGGCACAAATACCATGATTTGGCCAAAATACTATGATTTAGCAGAAATACTATGATTGAGCAGAAGTACTAAGATGTAGTAGAAGTACTTTGATTCAACAGAAATACTATTATGGAGGAGTAATACTTTAACATGGGAGAAATATTGATACAGATACACAAACATACACATACACAGAGCCTAAAGGGAACAGTGGCTGTTAAGAGTCTGGGCTTGGTATATCTAGGTCAGTTAAATTGGCTGCACCTGCTGTAATCAGCCCTTACACACACAGACACAGAGAGAGGTATAAGTTTTCTGCAGTGTATTTCTCACATTCAGGATTCCCCTCGAACAAATGGCCATAATTTCCTAACCGTAGGGGCTAGAACGCTCATTCTGACACCGTTTTGTTCAGAAGAGATGGGGAATCTGCAGGTCTTCATAAATCAGAGATAAAATATAAATTATTAAAGATATATGACTTGCAATACACTGTAACTGAGCAGAGGCAAAGCAAAACTGCCTTGACTTGCCCTCAAACAATGTTTTGTAACTCTAAATCTATATGGAGCATCAAAATCATTCTTTCACCGTAAGAGACAGCAGGCTTTGGTGAACAGTCATGGGAATTTTCAGGTCTCTGTGGAAATCCATCAAAAAGATATGATGAGAGAAAAAAGTGCCTCATTTCCAGAGTTTGAAATCTGAAGAAATCTGAGCGAGGGACAAATTTCCTATCCTCAAACAAGTGTAATTCATGGCCAAACGGTAATAGGTGAGGAAAAAATTATTGAACTGTGAGCATCAGGGATGTCTGAAGATATATTGGCACAAGCCTCATGTCTCAACTCTGTTTTGTTAAGGAGATATGACGATTTGAAAATGCCTCTCATTAGAGAATTCCAGCGGTGATTTTGAACAAACTCTCCATTGACTTTGTATGGAGACTTTTCCGACCTTGTGTTGGTCTGAGGAGATTTGCAAAATTCTATAAATCCCACAACAATGATATAGTGACATTTTCTGAAAGCCAGCAAAATACCTACGTTTTGATGTATAATTTGTGGGAGTTGAGTGGAAATTGAACGAGTAGCAAGAAGTTGTTCAGATATGAAGAGAAAATTCAGAATGGACGAGTGTACACTCTGAGTTAATTGCATAGCAACCATAACAACGCATGTATTTTCTGAAAATCACAATTTTGCAACTGAAAACTTAAAAAGGTATAAGATTAAAACGGTAGAAGATCTGAAAAAGCTGAATCAGACAGGAATAGCCCAATAATCTGAGAACATTTTAAAGTTTGAATGGAGTTTCTAGGTGAAAGTATGACAAAGTAGTTAAGTTTCAAAGACAAGCAAGTTTTAGCAGAATTGTGGAAGTTTCCCATTCATTTCAATGGGACAAATTAAAGGAAAAAAGTGTAATATTTTAAAAAGTATAACAGTAATAAACACCAAAAGTCATTGCCGGAAAGAGCAGAAAGAGCAGAACAGTATAGAGTTTGAACTGAGAAAATCGGCTGAAAACTGTGGAAGTAGTTAAGTGCCAAAAAGTGTACGGAAGCAACTAGAAGAATAATAAAGAACTAGAAAAATTTGCATTTCCTGCGAAAATGCTGTGTGGATGCCTTAACGCTGAAGCTGTCTGCTGAAAAGCTGAAAAAGATGAAAAGTTGCAAAAAGTTGTATGGTGGTGAAAAAAAACATGTCGCCCTGAGTAGGATTCAAACCTGGTCCTCCTGGTCTCAAGGCAGCTACTCATCTCACTGAGCTAAACTCATTCTCTCAAGAAGAGGAGGAGAAACCGACAATTCTGCTGAAATGAGCAGAAGCTGCTGAGAATTGTGCTGAGAAGAGGTGAAAAGGCTGAAAATTTTGCAGAAAAGAGGTAAATCAGCAGAATTTCTGCAGAAAAAGGCAGAACAAAAGAGAAAACTGAAAACAGGTTTTGCCATGACCGGGTTTGAACCTGGCCGTTTTCATCTCAAGGCAGCTGCTCATCTCACTGAAACCAAACTCTTTCTCTCAAAAAAGAGATGGAGAAACTGACAATTTTGCTAAATGAGCAGAAGCTGCTGAGAATTGTGCTGAGAAGAAGTGAAAAGGCTGAAAATTTTGCAGAAAAGAGGTGAATCAGCAGAATTTCTGCAGAAAAGAGGTAAAGAAGCAATAAGTTGCGCTGAAAAGAGATGAATCAGCAGAATTTCTGCTCAAAGGCGGCTATTCATTTCCCTGAGCCAAAGTCATTCTTACAAAGAAGAGGTGGAGAGACGGACAATTCTGCTGAAATGAGCAGAAGCTGCTGACAATTGTGCTGAGAAGAGGTGAAAAGGCTGAAAATTTTGCAGAAAAGAGGTGAATCAGCAGAATTTCTGCAGAAAAGAGGCAAAAGAAGCAGAAACTTGCGCTGAAAAGAGATGAATCAGCAGAGTTTCTGCTCAAAAGAGTTGTCTTTTTCTGAATACAGCCAAAAAGCTGGAATTTGTGCTGAAAAGGGGTGAAAAAATGAAAATTTTGCTGAAAAGGGGTGAAGAAGCTGAAGAAGCTAAAGTATACTAAATCAAAGTATTTGTGCCAAAACATAGTGTTTCTGCCATATTGTGGTACTACTACATTACAACATGAATACGGATTAAAGATGAAAGAAACTGGCAACAAATTCCTCCACTACAAACCAGTCTGATACCACTTCTTTGCAGTGTTCACTAAGGCACTACCAAAAAGGCGCCACAAGAGGGCACTCCAACACAAGAGATGAGCAGAATTTCTGCTGAAAAGAGGCAGAAGGTTCTGTATGTAGAAAAAGAAACACTGTTGAACCATGTGTGAAATAAATAAAGAAATGAAATGAAAGAACAACCTGGTTCTGCTCAAATTCACCAATCAGAGGTACTGCCTCTGTCTGCTTCATCAGGCTGTGTACTTGTTTCTGCCATGGAGCGTTAACAAGAATCTGAGGTCCATATTAGAAAAGCTGCTAAAATCATAAAACTTTGCAGAATTGTAATAAATTAGCAATATAAATTACAGGTCTGTGATAGTGTATAAATTTGTAGTGAAAAAAAAAAAGTGGACCAAGGTGGGGGATTGAACCCACGACCTTTGAGCTGCAGAGCCGTGTCATTACTGATTGCGCCACCTGGAAAGAGGGCGGCGGTCTGAAAGACATATACTTGGGCAGTCAGAAATAGATCGCGGTGAGAGGCGAAAAACGCCGTTTTTTGCAGTTACAAAACGTCGTGTAACTCAAAAACTAGGAGGGCTAGCAGCATAATTCTTGTACTGGGTGAATCGGCGGACTTTGGTGTATTTGGACTGCGATTTTCATAGCTCGTTCTACCTCCGTCGCGGAGATATGACGAGAGAAGAAACGGCTTCATTTCCAGAGTTTGAAGACTGAGAGAAGGACAGATTTCCACCCCTCAAACAAACGTAATTCATTGCTCAACGGTAAGATAATTGTAAAAACTGCTTCCACTGTGAGTGTCAGCAGTGTCTGAAGATATATTGGCACAAGCCTCATGTCCTAACTTTCCTTTGTTAAAGAGATATGGCGATTTTAAAATGCCTCCGTTACAGAATTTCAGCTCTGAATTTCAAAACCTCCCATAGACTTTGAATGGGGAGTATTGAGACCTTGTGTCACTCCGAGGCAAATTGCGAAAAAACGGTAAATCTCACAATAAAGATAGTGACATTGTCTGAAAGCCAGCAAAAATACCTACGTTTTGATGTATAATTTGTGGGGTTGAGTGGAAATTGAGTCAGTAGCAAGAAGTTGTTTAGACATGAAGAGAAAATTCAGAACGGACCAGCACTCACTCTGACTTAATTGCATAGCAACCATAGCAACGCATGTATTTTCTGAAAAATCACAATTTTGCAACTGAAAACTTAAAGAGTTATAAAATTAAAACGGTAGAAGATCTGAAAAAGCTGAATCATTCAGGAATAGCCCAATAGTCTGAGAACATTTTAAAGTTTGAATGGAGTTTCTAGGTGAAAGTATGACAAAGTAGTTAAGTTTCAAAAACAAGCAAGTTTTAGCAGAATTGTGGAAGTTTCCCATTCATTTCAATGGGACAAATTAAAGGAAAAAGTGTAATATTTTAAAAAGTATAACAGTAATAAACACCAAAAGTCATAGCCGGCATTAGCAGAAAGAGCAGAACAGTTTAGAGTTTGAACGGAGAAAATCGGCTGAAAACTGAGGGAGTAGATAAGTGCCAAAAAGTGTACGGAAGCAACTAGGGGATAATAATAAAGAAGAAAGAGAAACAGGAAAACAATAGTGTGGAAGCCCTTTAGGGCATCCACACAATAAAGAGAAACAGGAAAACAATTGTGTGGAAGCCCTTTAGGGCATCCACACAATAATAATAAAGAATAAAGAGAAACAGGAACTCAATAGTGTGGAAGCCCTTTAAGGGCATCCACACAACTAGAAAAATTTGCATTTCCTGCGAAAATGCTGTGTGGATGCCTCAACGCTGAAGCTGTCTGCTGAAAAGCTGAAAAAGATGAAAAGTTGCAAAAAGTTGCATGGTGGTGAAAAAAAACATGTTGCCCTGAGCAGGATTTGAACCTGGCCCTGTTGGTCTCAAAGCAGCTGCTCATCTCACTGAGCTAAAGTCACTCTCTCAGAAAAGAAGAGGAGTGACCGACAATTCTGCTAAAATGAGCAGAAGCTGCTGAGAATTGTGCTGAGAAGAGGTGAAAAGGCTGAAAATTTTGCAGAAAAGAGGTAAATCAGCAGAATTTCTGCAGAAAAGAGGCAGAACAAAAGAGAAAACTGAAAACAGGTTTTGCCATGATCGGGATTTGAACCTGGCCCTTCTGGTCTCAAGGCAGCTGCTCATCTCACTGAACCAAAGTCATTCTCACAAAAACAAGAGATGGAGCAACTGACAATTTTGCTAAATGAGCAGAAGCTGCTGAGAACTGTGCTGAGAAGTGAAAAGGCTGAAAATTTTGCAGAAAAGAGGTGAATCAGCAGAATTTCTGCAGAAAAGAGTTTTTTTTCTGAAAACAGCTGAGATTTGTGCTGATAAGAGGTGACAAGGCTGAACATTTTCCAGAAAAGAGGTGAATCAGCAGAATTTCTACAGAAAAGAGGTAAAGAAGCAATAAGTTGCGCTGAAAAGAGATGAATCAGCAGAATTTCTGCTCAAAAGAGTTTTTTTTCTGAAAACAGCTGAGATTTGTGCTGATAAGAGGTGAAAAGGCTGAACATTTTGCAGAAAAGAGGTGAATCAGCAGAGTTTCTGCTGAAAAGAGTTTTGTTTTTCTGAAAACAGCCAAAAAAGCTGGAATTTGTGCTGAAAAGGGGGAAAAATGAAAATTTTGCCTACAGGGGTGAAGAAGCTAAAGTATACTAAATCAAAGTATTTGTGCCAAAACATAGTGTTTCTGCCATATTGTGGTACTACTACATTACAACATGAATACGGATTAAAGATGAAAGAAACTGGCAACAAATTCCTCCACTACAAACCAGTCTGATACCACTTCTTTGCAGTGTTCACGCCATTACTAAGGCACTACCCAAAAGGCGCCACAAGAGGGCACTCCAACACAAGAGATGACCTATGTACACTGATGCACTTAGTAACAGTCAGCCTCCTTGAATTGGCAGAAATACTGTGATTTAGTAGTAATACTATAACATAACAGATATACTACCAGGCTGAAAGCAGCTACTCATCTCACTGACCCAAACACATTCTCACAGAGAAGAGGTGGACAGACTGACAATTCTGCTGAAATGAGCAGAAGCTGCTGACAATTGTGCTGATAAGAGGTGAAAAGGCTGAAAATTTTGCAGAAAAGAGGTGAATCAGCAGAATTTCTGCAGAAAAGAGAGCAAAGAAGCAGAAACTTGCGCTGAAAAGAGATGAATCAGCAGAGTTTCTGCTCAAAAGAGTTGTCTTTTTCTGAATACAGCCCAAAAGCTGGAATTTGTGCTGAAAAGGGTGAAAAAAATGAAAATTTTGCTGAAAAGGGTGAAGAAGCTGAAGAAGCTAAAGTATACCAAATCAAAGTATTTGTGCCAAAACATAGTGTTTCTGCCATATTGTGGTATTTGTGCCACAAAAGTTACTACATTACAACATGAATACGGATTAAAGATGAAAGAAACTGGCAACAAATTCCTCCACTACAAACCAGTCTGATACCACTTCTTTGCAGTGTTCACGTTTACTAAGGCACTACCCAAAAGGCGCCACAAGAGGGCACTCCAACACAAGAGATGAGGTGAATGAGCAGAATTTCTGCTGAAAAGAGGCACAAGGTTCTGTATGTAGAAAAAGAAACACTGTTGAACCATGTGTGAAATAAATAAAGAAATGAAATGAAAGAACAACCTGGTTCTGCTCATTTTCACCAATCAGAGGTACTGCCTCTGTCTGCTTCATCAGGCTGTGTACTTGTTTCTGCCATGGAGCGTTAACAAGAATCTGAGGTCCATATTAGAAAAGCTGCTAAAATCATAAAACTTTGCAGAATTGTAATAGATTAGCAATATAAATTACAGGTCTGTGATAGTGTATAAATTTGTAGTGAAAAAACAAACGTGGACCAAGGTGGGATTGAACCCACGACCTTTGAGCTGCAGAGCCGTGTCATTACTGATTGCGCCACCTGGAAAGGGGGCGGCGGTCTGAAAGACATATACTTGGGCAGTCAGAAAATAGATCGCGGTGAGAGGCGAAAACGCCGCCGTTTTGGAGTTACAAAACGTCGTGTAACTCAAAAACTAGGTGGGATAGAAGCATAATTCTTGTACTGGGTGAATCAGCGGACTTTGGTGTACTTTCACTGCGATTTTCATAGCTCTTTGTGGCTCCATCGCGGAGATTTGACGAGAGAAGAAACGGCTTCATTTCCAGAGTTTGAAGACTGAGAGAAGGACAGATTTCCACCCTCAAACAAACGTAATTCATTGCTCAACGGTAAGATAATTGTAAAAACTGCTTCCACTGTGAGTGTCAGCAGTGTCTGAAGATATATTGGCACAAGCCTCATGTCCTAACTTTGCTTTGTTAAAGAGATATGGCGATTTGAAAATGCCTCCCATTACAGAATTTCAGCTCTGAATTTCAAAACCTCCCATAGACTTTGAATGGGGACTTGTCAGACCTTGTGTCACTCCGAGGCAAATTGCGAAAAAAACGGTAAACCTCACAATAAAGATAGTGACATTGTCTGAAAGCCAGCAAAAATACCTACGTTTTGATGTATAATTTGTGGGGATTGAGTGGAAATTGAGTGAGTAGCAAGAAGTTGTTTAGACATGAAGAGAAAATTCAGAACGGACCAGCACTCACTCTGACTTAATTGCATAGCAACCATAGCAACGCATGTATTTTCTGAAAATCACAATTTTGCAACTGAAAACTTAAAGAGAGATAAGATTAAAACGGTAGAAGATCTGAAAAAGCTGAATCAGACAGGAATAGCCCAATAATCTGAGAACATTTTAAAGTTTGAATGGAGTTTCTAGATGAAAGTATGACAAAAGTAGTTAAGTTTCAAAGACAAGCAAGTTTTAGCAGAATTGTGGAAGTTTCCCATTCATTTCAATGGGACAAATTAAAGGAAAAAGTGTAATATTTTAAAAAGTATAACAGTAATAAACACCAAAAGTCATAGCCATCATTAGCAGAAAGAGCAGAACAGTATAGAGTTTGAACTGAGAAAATCGGCTGAAAACTGAGAAAGTAGTTAAGTGCCAAAAAGTGTACGGAAGCAACTAGGGAATAATAAAGAACTAGAAAATTTGCATTTCCTGCGAAAATGCTGTGTGGATGCCTTAACGCTGAAGCTGTCTGCTGAAAAAGATGAAAAGTTGCATGGTGGTGAAAAGAACATGTCGCCCTGAGCAGGATTCGAACCTGGCCCTCCTGCTCTCAAGGCAGCTACTCATCTCACTGAGCTAAACTCATTCTCTCAAAAAGGAGGAGGAGAGACCGACAATTCTGCTAAAATGAGCAGAAGCTGCTGAGAAGAGGTGAAAAGGCTGAAAATTTTGCAGAAAAGAGGTGAATCAGCAGAATTTCTGCAGAAAAGAGGTAAAGAAGCAATAAGTTGCGCTGAAAAGAGATGAATCAGCAGAATTTCTGCTCAAAGGTGGCTATTCATTTCACTGAGCCAAAGTCATTCTTACAAAGAAGAGGTGGAGAGACGGACAATTCTACTGAAATGAGCAGAAGCTGCTGACAATTGTGCTGATAAGAGGTGAAAAGGCTGAAAATTTTGCAGAAAAGAGGTGAATCAGCAGAATTTCTGCAGAAAAGAGGCAAAGAAGCAGAAACTTGCGCTGAAAAGAGATGAATCAGCAGAGTTTCTGCTCAAAAGAGTTGTCTTTTTCTGAATACAGCCAAAAAGCTGGAATTTGTGCTGAAAGGGTGAAAAAAATGAAAATTTTGCTGAAAAGGGGTGAAGAAGCTGAAGAAGCTAAAGTATACTAAATCAAAGTATTTGTGCCAAAACATAGTGTTTCTGCCATATTGTGGTACTACTACATTACAACATGAATACGGATTAAAGATGAAAGAAACTGGCAACAAATTCCTCCACTACAAACCAGTCTGATACCACTTCTTTGCAGTGTTCACGCTTTACTAAGGCACTACCCAAAAGGCGCCCACAAGAGGGCACTCCAACACAAGAGATGAGGTGAATGAGCAGAATTTCTGCTGAAAAGAGGCAGAAGGTTCTGTATGTAGAAAAAGAAACACTGTTGAACCATGTGTGAAATAAATAAAGAAATGAAATGAAAGAACAACCTGGTTCTGCTCAAATTCACCAATCAGAGGTACTGCCTCAGTCTGCTTCATCAGGCTGTGTACTTGTTTCTGCCATGGAGCGTTAACAAGAATCTGAGGTCCATATTAGAAAAGCTGCTAAAATCATAAAACTTTGCAGAATTGTAATAGATTAGCAATATAAATTACAGGTCTGTGATAGTGTATAAATTTGTAGTGAAAAAAACGTGGACCAAGGTGGGATTGAACCCACGACCTTTGAGCTGCAGAGCCGTGTCATTACTGATTGTGCCACCTGGAAAGGGGGCGGCGGTCTGAAAGACAGATACTTGGACAGTCAGAAAATAGATCGCGGTGAGAGGCGAAAAACGCCGCTTTTTGGAGTTACAAAACGTCGTGTAACTCAAAAACTAGGTGGGATAGAAGCATAATTCTTGTACTGGGTGAATCAGCGGACTTTGGTGTACTTTCACTGCGATTTTCATAGCTCTTTGTGCCTCCATCGCGGAGATTTGACGAGAGAAGAAACGGTTTCATTTCCAGAGTTTGAAGACTGAGAGAAGGACAGATTTCCACCCCTCAAACAAACGTAATTCATTGCTCAACGATAAGATAATTGTAAAACTGCTTGCACTGTGAGTGTCAGCAGTGTCTGAAGATATATTGGCACAAGCCTCATGTCCTAACTTTGCTTTGTTAAAGAGATATGGCGATTTTAAAATGCCTCCGTTCAGAATTTCAGCTCTGAATTTCAAAACCTCCCATAGACTTTGAATGGGGAGTATTGAGACCTTGTGTCACTCCGAGGCACATTGCGAAAAAAAAACGGTAAATCTCACAATAAAGATAGTGACATTGTCTGAAAGCCAGCAAAATACCTACGTTTTGATGTATAATTTGTGGGGATTGAGTGGAAATTGAGCGAGTAGCAAGAAGTTGTTTAGACATGAAGAGAAAATTCAGATCGGCCCTTCACTCACTCTGACTTAATTGCATAGCAACCATAGCAACGCATGTATTTTCTGAAAAATCACAATTTTGCAACTCAAAACTTAAAGAGAGATAAGATTAAAACGGTAGAAGATCTGAAAAAGCTGAATCAGACAGGAATAGCCCAATAATCTGAGAACATTTTAAAGTTTGAATGGAGTTTCTAGGTGAAAGTATGACAAAGTAGTTAAGTTTCAAAGACAAGCAAGTTTTAGCAGAATTGTGGAAGTTTCCCATTCATTTTAATGGGACAAATTAAAGGAAAAAGTGTAATATTTTAAAAAGTATAACAGTAATAAACACCAAAAGTCATAGCCGGCATTAGCAGAAAGAGCAGAACAGTTTAGAGTTTGAACGGAGAAAATCGGCTGAAAACTGAGGGAGTAGATAAGTGCCAAAAAGTGTACGGAAGCAACTGGAATATAGTGGAATAAAGAATAAAGAGAAACAGGAACTCAATAGTGTGGAAGCCCTATTAGGGCATCCACACAATTTGCATTTCCTGCGAAAATGCTGTGTGGATGCCTTAACGCTGAAGCTGTCTGCTGAAAAGCTGAAAAAGATGAAAAGTTGCAAAAGTTGTATGGTGGTGAAAAAAAAACATGTTGCCCTGAGCAGGATTTGAACCTGGCCCTCCTGGTCTCAAGGTAGCTACTCATCTCACTGAGCTAAACTCATTCTCTCAAAAAGAGGAGGAGAGACCGACAATTCTGCTAAAATGAGCAGAAGCTGCTGAGAATTGTGCTGATAAGAGGTGAAAAGGCTGAAAATTTTGCAGAAAAGAGGTAAATCAGCAGAATTTCTGCAGAAAAGAGGCAGAACAAAAGAACAAAAGAGAAAACTGAAAACAGGTTTTGCCATGACCGGGTTTGAACCTGGCCCTTCTTGTCTCAAGGCAGCTGCTCATCTCACTGAACCAAACTCTTTCTCTCAAAAACAAGAGATGGAGAATCTGACAATTTTGCTAAATGAGCTGAAGCTGCTGAGAATTGTGCTGAGAAGAAGTGAAAAGGCTGAAAATTTTGCAGAAAAGAGGTGAATCAGCAGAATTTCTGCAGAAAAGAGGTAAAGAAGCAATAAGTTGCACTGAAAAGAGATGAATCAGCAGAATTTCTGCTCAAAGGTGGCTATTCATTTCCCTGAGCCAAAGTCATTCTTACAAAGAAGAGGTGGAGAGATGGACAATTCTGCTGAAATGAGCAGAAGCTGCTGACAATTGTGCTGATAAGAGGTGAAAAGGCTGAAAATTTTGCAGAAAAGAGGTGAATCAGCAGAATTTCTGCAGAAAAGAGGCAAAGAAGCAGAAACTTGCGCTGAAAAGAGATGAATCAGCAGAGTTTCTGCTCAAAAGAGTTGTCTTTTTTCTGAATACAGCCAAAAAGCTGGAATTTGTGCTGAAAAGGGTGAAAAAAATGAAAATTTTGCTGAAAAGGGTGAAGAAGATGAAGAAGCTAAAGTATACTAAATCAAAGTATTTGTGCCAAAACATAGTGTTTCTGCCATATTGTGGTACTACTACATTACAACATGAATACGGATTAAAGATGAAAGAAACTGGCAACAAATTCCTCCACTACAAACCAGTCTGATACCACTTCGTTGCAGTGTTCACGCTTTACTAAGGCACTACCCAAAAGGTGCCACAAGAGGGCACTCCAACACAAGAGATGAGGTGAATGAGCAGAATTTCTGCTGAAAAGAGGCAGAAGGTTCTGTATGTAGAAAAAGAAACACTGTTGAACCATGTGTGAAATAAATAAAGAAATGAAATGAAAGAACAACCTGGTTCTGCTCAAATTCACCAATCAGAGGTACTGCCTCTGTCTGCTTCATCAGGCTGTGTACTTGTTTCTGCCATGGAGCGTTAACATGAATCTGAGGTCCATATTAGAAAAGCTGCTAAAATCATAAAACTTTGCAGAATTGTAATAAATTAGCAATATAAATTACAGGTCTGTGATAGTGTATAAATTTGTAGTGAAAAAAAAAACGTGGACCAAGGTGGGATTGAACCCACGACCTTTGAGCTGCAGAGCCGTGTCATTACTGATTGCGCCACCTGGACAGGGGGCCGCGGTCTGAAAGACAGATACTTGGGCAGTCAGAAAATAGATCGCGGTGAGAGGCGAAAAACGCCGCTTTTGGAGTTACAAAACGTCGTGTAACTCAAAAACTAGGAGGGCTAGCAGCATAATTCTTGTACTGGGTGAATCAGCGGACTTTGGTGTATTTTGACTGCGATTTTCATAGCTCGTTCTACCTTCGTCGCGGAGATATGACGAGAGAAGAAACGGCTTCATTTCAGAGTTTGAAGACTGAGAGAAGGACAGATTTCCACCCTCAAACAAACGTAATTCATTGCTCAACGGTAAGATAATTGTAAAACTGCTTCCACTGTGAGTGTCAGCAGTGTCTGAAGATATATTGGCACAAGCCTCATGTCCTAACTTTGCTTTGTTAAAGAGATTTGGCGATTTGAAAATGCCTCCGCTTTCAGAATTTCAGCTCTGAATTTCAAAACCTCCCATAGACTTTGAATGGGAGTATTGAGACCTTGTGTCACTCCGAGGCAAATTATAAACAACGGTAAATCTCACAATAAAGATAGTGACATTTTCTGAAAGCCAGCAAAAATACCTACGTTTTGATGTATAATTTGTGGGGGTTGAGTGGAAATTGAGCCAGTAGCAAGAAGTTGTTTAGACATGAAGAGAAAATTCAGAACGGACCAGCACTCACTCTGACTTAATTGCATAGCAACCATAGCAACGCATGTATTTTCTGAAAAATCACAATTTTGCAACTGAAAACTTAAAGAGAGATAAGATTAAAACGGTAGAAGATCTGAAAAGCTGAATCAGACAGGAATAGCCCAATAATCTGAGAACATTTTAAAGTTTGAATGGAGTTTCTAGGTGAAAGTATGACAAAGTAGTTAAGTTTCAAAGACAAGCAAGTTTTAGCAGAATTGTGGAAGTTTTCCATTCATTTCAATGGGACAAATTAAAGGAAAAAGTGTAATATTTTAAAAGTATAACAGTAATAAACACCAAAAGTCATAGCCATCATTAGCAGAAAGAGCAGAACAGTATAGAGTTTGAACTGAAAAAATCGGCTGAAAACTGAGAAAGTAGTTAAGTGCCAAAAAGTGTAATGGAAGCAACTAGAGGAATAATAAAGAATAAAGAGAAACAGGAACTCAATAGTGTGGAAGCCCTTTAGGGCATCCACACAATAAAGAGAAACAGGAACTCAATAGTGTGGAAGCCCTTTGGGGCATCCACACAATAAAGAGAAACAGGAACTCAATAGTGTGGAAGCCTCTTTAGGGCATCCACACAACTAGAACAACTAGAAAATTTGCATTTCCTCGAAAAATGCTGTGTGGATGCCTTAACGCTTGTGTTGCCTGCTGAAAAGCTGAAAAGTTGAAAACTTGCAAAAGTTATATGGCGGTGAAGAAACTGAAAATTCTGCTGAAAACAGCTGAAGAAGCAGAAAATGTTTGCTGAAAAGTGGTGAAAAGCCAAAAACTTCTACTGAAAGGGGTAAGGACAGAGAAATTTTGCTGAAAAAAACTTTTCCCTAAGCAGGATTTGAACTTGGCCCTCCAGGTCCTAAGGCAGCAACTCATCTCACTGAGCCAAAGTCATTCTGACAAAGAAGAGGTGGAGAGACTGACAATTCTGCTAAAATGAGCAGAAGCTGCTGAAAATTGTGCTAAGAGGTGAAAAGGCTGAAAATTTTGCAGAAAAGAGGTGAATCAGCAGAATTTCAGCTGAAAAGAGGTAAAGAAGCAGAAAGTTGCGCTGAAAAGAGATGAATCAGCAGAATTTCTGCTCAAAAGAGTTTTTTCTGAAAACAGCTGAAATTTGTGCTGATAATAGGGAAAAAGGCTGAAAATTTTGCAGAAGAGGTGAATAAGCAGAATTTGGGCTGAAAAGGGTGAAAATTCTGCTGAAAAGAGTTCAATCAGCAGAATTTCTGCTGAAAAGAGTTCTGCAGAACTCTTTTCAGAATTCTGCTGAAAAGAGGTTTTGCTGAAAACAGCTGAAAAAGCTGGGATTTGTGCTGAAAAGTGGTGAAAAACTGAAAATTGTGCTGAAAAGGGGTGAAAAAGCTTAAATTTGTGTTGAAAAGAGTTAAAAAGTTTAACTGTTAACTGAAAGAAATGTTGCCACAAGCGGGATTTGAACCCGGGCCTCCCAGTCTGAGAACGGATGCTCATCTCACTGAGCTAAAACACAGGTCAACCCGGCAATGAAAATCAGTGAGGCCACTGATAATATGGCAGAAATGGGCAAAAATATTGCAAAAAAATTCAATATCTCAAAAGTATAGAAGTTATGAGCACCAAAAGTCATTGCCGGAAAGAGCAGAAAGAGCAGAATTTTTTAAAGTTTGAATGGCGAAAATCGGCTGAAAACTGAAGGAGTAGTTAAGTGCCAAAAGTGTACGGAAGCAACTAGAAGAATAATAATAATAAAGAATAAAGAGAAACAGGAAAACAATAGTGTGGAAGCCCTTTAAGGGCATCCACACAACTAGAAAAAATTTGCATTTCCTCTTGAAATGCTGTGTGGATGCCTTATGCTTGAAGTTGCCTGCTGAAAAAGCTGAAAAGTTGAAAACTTGCAAAAAGTTATATGGCGGTGAAGAAACTGAAAATTCTGCTGAAAACAGCTGAAGAAGCAGAAAATGTTTGCTGAAAAGTGGTGAAAAGCCAAAACTTCTACTGAAAGGGGTAAGGACAGAGAAATTTTGCTGAAAAAAAACTTTCCCTAAGCAGGATTTGAACTTGGCCCTCCAGGTCCTAAGGCAGCAACTCATCTCACTGAGCCAAAGTCATTCTGACAAAGAAGAGGTGGAGAGACTGACAATTCTGCTAAAATGAGCAGAAGCTGCTGAAAATTGTGCTAAGAGGTGAAAAGGCTGAAAATTTTGCAGAAAAGAGGTGAATCAGCAGAATTTCAGCTGAAAAGAGGTAAAGAAGCAGAAAGTTGCGCTGAAAGAGATGAATCAGCAGAATTTCTGCTCAAAAGAGTTTTTTCTGAAAACAGCTGAAATTTGTGCTGATAATAGGGGAAAAGGCTGAAAATTTTGCAGAAGAGGTGAATAAGCAGAATTTGGGCTGAAAAGGGGTGAAAATTCTGCTGAAAAGAGTTCAATCAGCAGAATTTCTGCTGAAAAGAGTTCTGCAGAACTCTTTTCAGAATTCTGCTGAAAAGAGGTTTTGCTGAAAACAGCTGAAAAAGCTGGGATTTGTGCTGAAAAGTGGTGAAAAAACTGAAAATTGTGCTGAAAAGGGTGAAAAAGCTTAAATTTGTGTTGAAAAGAGTTAAAAAGTTTAACTGTTAACTGAAAGAAATGTTGCCACAAGCGGGATTTGAACCCGGCCTCCCAGTCTGAGAACGGATGCTCATCTCACTGAGCTAAAACACAGGTCAACCCGGCAATGAAAATCAGTGAGGCCACTGATAATATGGCAGAAATGGGCAAAAATATTGCAAAAAAATTCAATATCTCAAAAGTATAGAAGTTATGAGCACCAAAAGTCATTGCCGGAAAGAGCAGAAAGAGCAGAATTTTTTAAAGTTTGAATGGCGAAAATCGGCTGAAAACTGAAGGAGTAGTTAAGTGCCAAAAAGTGTAATGGAAGCAACTAGAAGAATAATAATAATAAAGAATAAAGAGAAACAGGAAAACAATAGTGTGGAAGTTTTAAGGGCATCCACACAACTAGAAAAATTTTGCATTTCCTGCGAAAATGCTGTGTGGATGCCTTAACGCCGTTGCCTGCTGAAAAAGCTGAAAAGTTGAAAACTTGCAAAAGTTATATGGCGGTGAAGAAACTGAAAATTCTGCTGAAAACAGCTGAAGAAGCAGAAAATGTTTGCTGAAAAGTGGTGAAAAGCCAAAAACTTCTACTGAAAGGGGTAAGGACAGAGAAATTTTGCTGAAAAAAACTTTTCCCTAAGCAGGATTTGAACTTGGCCTCCAGGTCCTAAGGCAGCAACTCATCTCACTGAGCCAAAGTCATTCTGACAAAGAAGAGGTGGAGAGACTGACAATTCTGCTAAAATGAGCAGAAGCTGCTGAAAATTGTGCTAAGAGGTGAAAAGGCTGAAAATTTTGCAGAAAAGAGGTGAATCAGCAGAATTTCAGCTGAAAAGAGGTAAAGAAGCAGAAAGTTGCGCTGAAAAGAGATGAATCAGCAGAATTTCTGCTCAAAAGAGTTTTTTTCTGAAAACAGCTGAAATTTGTGCTGATAATAGGGAAAAGGCTGAAAATTTTGCAGAAGAGGTGAATAAGCAGAATTTGGGCTGAAAAGGGTGAAAATTCTGCTGAAAAGAGTTCAATCAGCAGAATTTCTGCTGAAAAGAGTTCTGCAGAACTCTTTTCAGAATTCTGCTGAAAAGAGGTTTTGCTGAAAACAGCTGAAAAAGCTGGGATTTGTGCTGAAAAGTGGTGAAAAACTGAAAATTGTGCTGAAAAGGGGTGAAAAAGCTTAAATTTGTGTTGAAAAGAGTTAAAAAGTTTAACTGTTAACTGAAAGAAATGTTGCCACAAGCGGGATTTGAACCCGGCCTCCCAGTCTGAGAACGGATGCTCATCTCACTGAGCTAAAACACAGGTCAACCCGCAATGAAAATCAGTGAGGCCACTGATAATATGGCAGAAATGGGCAAAAATATTGCAAAAAAAATTCAATATCTCAAAAAGTATAGAAGTTATGAGCACCAAAAGTCATTGCCGGAAAGAGCAGAAAGAGCAGAATTTTTAAAGTTTGAATGGCGAAAATCGGCTGAAAACTGAAGGAGTAGTTAAGTGCCAAAAGTGTACGGAAGCAACTAGAAGAATAATAATAATAAAGAACTAGAAAAATTTGCATTTCATAAAATGCTGTGTGGATGCCTATAACGCTGAAGTTGCCTGCTGAAAAAGCTGAAAAGTTGAAAACTTGCAAAAAGTTATATGGCGGTGAAGAAACTGAAAATTCTGCTGAAAACAGGTGAAGAAGCAGAAAATGTTTGCTGAAAAGTGGTGAAAAGCCAAAAACTTCTACTGAAAGGGTAAAGACAGAGAAATTTTGCTGAAAAAAAACATTGCCCTAAGCAGGATTCGAACCTGGCCTCCTGCTCCTAAGGCAGCAACTCATCTCACTGAGCCAAAGTCATTCTGACAACGAAGAGGTGGAGAGACTGACAATTCTGCTGAAATGAGCAGAAGCTGCTGAGAATTGTGCTGATAAGAGGTGAAAAGGCTGAAAATTTTGCAGAAAAGAGGTGAATCAGCAGAATTTCAGCTGAAAAGAGGTAAAGAAGCAGAAAGTTGCGCTGAAAAGAGATGAATCAGCAGAATTTCTGCTCAAAAGAGTTTTTTTCTGAAAACAGCTGAAATTTGTGCTGATAATAGGGAAAAGGCTGAAAATTTTGCAGAAGAGGTGAATAAGCATATTTTGGGCGAAAAGGGTGAAAATTCTGCTGAAAAGAGTTCAATCAGCCGAATTTCTGCTGAAAAGAGTTCTGCAGAACTCTTTTCAGAATTCTGCTGAAAAGAGGTTTTGCTGAAAACAGCTGAAAAGCTGGGATTTGTGCTGAAAAGTGGTGAAAAAACTGAAAATTGTGCTGAAAAGGGGTGAAAAGCTTAAATTTGTGTTGAAAAGAGTTAAAAAGTTTAACTGTTAACTGAAAGAAATGTTGCCATAAGCGGGATTTGAACCCGGGCCTCCCAGTCTGAGAACGGATGCTCATCTCACTGAG
>NW_024108967.1:0-24001 GCF_013358895.1 Oreochromis aureus | reverse complement strand
TTTTTTTTTTTATCATGAAATGATCTACAAAGAAATTATCATTATACTAAATTTTGCTAATTAGGCCTTAATATCAGCTATGATAAGTTTATCATAGATTTAGGGGAGTGCTTATTGCTGTGTATCAAACATGCCCAAATGTCACTGAAATATGTAGAAACTAGCTGTCTCCAAATTTCTCATTTTGCCAAAATTCATACACAGTAAATTGTTTACTTTTATGTTAACGGAACCCCAGATATTATGATATACTGTTGTCCCAGGCAAGTACACACAGACACAGGGATTTGAGAATTTTGGGGATTAAGGCACGTTTTTTGTGGGATAAATGTAAGTTGAGTGGATCTGAAGTGTTTAAAGCAGGTGGCCTGAAACTGTCTGCTCTAACCTCCAGTGTGTTGGTTTTGTTGGACCATATAATATTTACAGTAAGTTATTGTAGCAGCACATCTTGGTGTAAGTTTATAGACTGTTTGTTTTTGTGTTAATAGAATTTGAATGCAGGCCACCTCAAATGTTAAAGCCTACAAACATTCCATACAAGCTATCATTTGTGATTGTTGCCTACTTTTAAATTGTGACATCACCATTTGATAAAGTGTGCAGTGCTAGGTGTTGCAAATCATTGGTTACGATATCTACTCTCTTATGTAACTGAACCTAAATTTTGGAGCATTACATGACTCAGAAACTTGTGTGGCTTATTGCAAATGGATAAAACTACATATTACCTTTTTATGAAGATGATAATCTTTATTAGGGTGCGGAAAAAGAAAACAGAGGAGAGTTGTTGTTTGTATTCCAGCTGTGGTAAACAAAGAAGTTTCCAGAATGTTTTTGACTACAGAGAGTGATGCAGTATTGACTGTAGTGCTAATTGGAGTTGTCTGAGCCTGTATTTTTGTTCTTTGTCTTTTGTTACACAGAGTGAACAGATCTTTGGTTTTGCCTTTGCTGGTAAGTAGACAGTAATGGTAATGTTTAGTAATTTACTTACAGTAGTTTGGCTATTCGTGTTATCTTGCCATTCACTCATGGGCAAAGACAAATAGTCAGGATTTAGAATCTGTAGCAGCAAAGCCCCCACATAGGACCACTGACTGCCCCTGAAAATGTCAATGAAGTTTAATAGTCCATTAATTTCTGATTTTAATTTTTGATGGCTTATCAAGTCCAAACATAGTTAAATGTCAGAGATATCTTTATGCAGTTGTTCGATTTCTCCTTATGTTTGTGGATTTATTGTGAGTATTGGTGGTACCTTAAACACTTAAGAGCGCCACAGCTATCGATTTTTATTTTCTCTCTCATTCCACTTATGAATTAGCATGAAGTCAAAACACTAGAAGTATTTTGCCTGAGTGACTAAGGCTACGTTCACACTGCAGGCGAAAGCGCATCAAATCAGATTTTTTTTTTGTCATGTTGGTATCAGTGATGGTATGATGGTATGACAGTGTGACCAGGACAAATCCGATATTTTCAAATCCGATCTGGGTCACTTTCCTATGTGGTACGGAATCCGATACATATCTGATGTTTTAGAAAGGGACTGCTGTTTGAACGGTCATTTGGCATTAAATCCGTCTTTTACGTCACTGACACAAGAAAGACGCCAATTATCAGTACCAGAGAAGCGCCTGAGAAGACATCACGAACGCTTCCTGGCCATCCATTGTAGATGTCAGTGAAACTGTTGGGAAGACAACGTGAAAATTTTATTTGTACTGTATAATCTGCTGTCCTTTGAAGCACCGCTCCTCTGAAACAGCAATAAGGATAATTATTAGGTTATTTACATTATTATGTAAATAACAAAATAACTTAAAGCAAAAATTGGGAAACGTAAAGTCCGAAGTCTTTATATTAAGGGCCATCAGTCAAACAATACTGTTTGCTCTGGGTCTAAACAGAGTGTTTTGTGTGTGACGTCTTCTTTTGCGCATGCGAGCCTCTTTGAGCGTTCACACTAGAGAGCGTTTGCTGTCGGATTTTATTTGTAGTGTGAACAAGCAGACAAAAAAATCGGATTTGATCAAAAAATCTGAATTGAGCATTAGGACCTGCAGTGTGAACGTAGCCTATAAATGATAGCTTAAACACTTAAGCAATAATAAAATGTAAGAGAAGTACAGTTGTGAGTAGGTATATTAAAGCCAATGTTTTA
Source organism: Oreochromis aureus (assembly GCF_013358895.1). Classification (NCBI taxonomy): domain Eukaryota; kingdom Metazoa; phylum Chordata; class Actinopteri; order Cichliformes; family Cichlidae; genus Oreochromis; species Oreochromis aureus. The sequence goes on along the minus strand of NW_024108967.1, from coordinate 21,834 downwards.
AAATTAAATATAAATGTTGCCAAAAAGGGATGTACTGCAAAACACATAAATATTGCTAGCAACAAATACAATGGAATGACCTTTTAGTGTAATATTTTAAGAAATTTTCATTAAAAAAATGGTGTGCCACTGTTGTTGTGGTTTTCTGTTGCTTCTGATTTAAATGATTAATTTGTATTCAACATTTAGAAATTAGATTAAAAGTTGTTGTTCTTCACATTTTATTAGAGCTGACTTGAGATAGAAAATGTTGGAGCCACAAAGCTTCTGTGTACGAAATATTTGGTATATCCTGCATTTGTGCCAACAAATATTGGTGCCTATTCTTTGCAATTCTGTAGTATGAATGTTTTTATTAAACATGTTAAAGCCATCTGTGACTCTGCAATTACATTATGGCCCTCTTTAGACTACAGTGAGTTAATGAAGGCATGAAGAAATTGAGGATTTGACTAGTTATTTAATGTCACAGTAAATTGGATTGTGTGTGAAGAGGCTCAACAGTCTGAATCATTAAACAGTGATCTGATGAATTGTTTCCTTTCTCTAGACTGCTGATCTGATCGTCTCAAGTCTGGTAAGTAAAGGTTTTGTCTGAGGTACAGTGCTGGGAAAAGTCTTTCTTCCTTGCAGATTATTTTTTTCATGCTTTTTTTGTCACGTTTCAAATCATCTAACAAGGATGACCTGGATAAATACAAAAAAGCAGTTTTAAAGTGATGATTTCATGTATGAAGCAGAGAAAACCAAACCAGAGCTATCTGTTCTCTAATACCCAGCTGTGAAAGCCCTGATAGCAACAACTACCATCAAGCGTTTATAGTAACTAGTAATGACTGATTTACAACACTGGGGGATTTTGGTCCACTTTAATTTCAGTTGTCTTAATTAAGATCCAAAATAGTGTTTTGAAATTATTTCAAGGATCTCCATTTCATTAAAGTTGAGACTCTGATTAGTCTACACCAAGACATTCAGTTGGACTTGCTTGTGTGCTTCAGATCAATTTCCTGCTGCAAATCCCAAGTGTGATTAAACTTAAGCTCAGGACCTGATGAGTTGATGTAGGTCCTGAAGTAGTAAAGGAACTCTGGACCATCACAGTAACAGCACCATGTTTGACTTTAATGCTGGTGTTTTTCTGAAATATTTCTCTCACTTTAGAAGATTCAGTTTAGTACCGTGAGTTTGCACAGCTCTTGCTGATCATCAAGATGTTTTTAGGCAAATGTGAGAAAGTTTGTGTTCTTTTTGGCCAGTCAATAGATAATTTTGAGTTTAATGGATATAAAGTGTTTAAAGCAGGAGGCCTGAAACTGTCTGCTGTAACCTCAGTGTGCGGGTTTATTTGGACCATATAATATTTACAGTAAATTACTGTAGCAGCACGTTTTGGTTTGACTTTATAGACTTAGTTTATTGTTTTAATACAGGGGTGCCCAATCCCAGTCCTCGAGATCTACTATCCTGCAGCTTTTAGATGCATCCCTACTCCAACACAGCTGAATCAAATGGTTTGATTACCTCTTCAGCATGCCATCAAGTTTGGCAAAGGCCTGACAACAAGCCATTCATTTGATTCAGGTGTGTCGGAACAAGGATGCGTCTAAAAGCTGCAGGACGGTAGCTCTCGAGGACTGGGATTGGGCACCCCTGTTTTAATAGAACGTAAAAATGTCCTTATAACAGTTCCACTATCATTTGTTAAACATTGTCATTCTGTTCAGTCCAATAATTTACTGTAGAACTCTTTAGTATTTAAAGCCCTACATGTACTGTATTTTTGAAATTATAAGGCATAATGTCAATAAACAAGTCTGTTTTTAAGGCACATTAAGCCAAACAAACAGTCAGATAAGTCAAACTTTATTCAAGTCATTCACAAACAACTCTGAACACTGTTCAGTTGTAACACATAAAATACAGAACAATACACTCACTTTTTCAGTTCATTCCTCATCCACAAATCCATCAAACTCTTCATGGGTTGATCAATTTGAAATCTGCTTCATAAGCATGTCTCTTAGCACGTGCCAGGTCCTTGTACACACACCATAATGTTATGTTGAAGCACCGTACAAATTACTCTGCGAGGTGCTGACTATGGTAGCCATAATGCTCTGACAATACATCAAGCAGCGTAGCTTATGAAGTCTTACTAAAATATTTGACAGAATTTTGAGCGCTGTGTACCACAGAAATCCCGTTCGAGGTCAGTAAGCATAACCAGAATCGATACATTAGGCACATTGGATGTTTTTGAGAAAATGACAGGATTTTAGGTGTGCCATATAGTCTGAAGAATATGGTAAATCCAAGCATATTGGAAATACGACTAATTCCAGGCCTTTTGTGTCTTACAGGTGACCTGCTGCAGAAGATCCTCTCTCTCTATCATTATAAGCAATTCTGTCTATCCTATCACTCTCCCGACTCTATCTAATTTGACAGCCATTCCATCTTGTATCCCTCTATCCTCTACTGCTCTATCTAATTTGACAGCCATTCCATCTTGTATCCCTCTATCCTCTACTGCTCTATCTAATTTGACAGCCATTCTATCTTGTATCCCTCTATCCTCTACTGCTCTATCTAATTTTGATCTTGTATCCCTCATTCTACTGCTCTATCTATGACAGCCATTCTATCTTGTATCCTCTTGTATCCCTCTATCCTCTGCTCTATCTAATTTGACAGCCATTCCATCTGCTCTATCTAATTTGACAGCCATTCCATCTTGTATCCCTCTATCCTCTACTGCTCTATCTAATTTGACAGCCATTCCATCTTGTATCCCTCTATCTCTACTGCTCTATCTAATTTGAGAATCCAAGTTTTCAGAAATCCAAGTTTTCAGAATCCAAGTCTTCAGAAATCCAAGTTACCAGTACTTGATCTATCTGTTACAGAATTCTGAGAGATCTCTGCTCTCACTGCTCCTTCTTTCCTGTCATTAAGCTCTCACATTCAGTCATTTTGCTGGAAATTACAAGTTGAATATACAGTAGTAGAATTACAGTACAGTAGAACTTATAGTAGAAACTACTTACACAGCCCTACATTTGTCATTTTAATTTTGCATTAGACTTTAGTTTGGACTGCTAGTTTGGCTTACTTTGATCAATTGTATAAAATATCACCTTTTTATAAGTTTATTTGTAATAAGATAATCTGGTTATTTTGTAATACATACATTCAGATAAATAATAAATTAGATCCAGTCTGTTAGTTTGTTTCATTGGCTATAACATTTGACTGCAAGTTTATAGTATTATTATTTAAGGACAAACCCATTTTGGCACTCAGTGTAAGTATTCAGTTAGTATTGTCATCGAGAAGCACCTGAGGACCCAGACTTTGTTTTCTGACTGCTGCAGAAAATCCAGCTGAAGAATCCTCATCGCCTGTCATCTTATCACCACACCACCAAAGCTCCATATATTTGATTTAAATTTTAGATATCTGAAAGATTTACATAAACTCCCCTAAGAGCTAAGACTTTTATTATAGCCTGTTGATTGTTGAGGTTTATTCTGCATATCACTTTACAGAAGTTGTAATTATTTACCAGTCTGGTTAAAAAAATATAAGTAAAATTATACAGTTTCTAAAAGAGCTACAATAAAACGGACCAAATTGTTTCCAGAGAACTTTGAATTTCCTTTATTTTGAGTTTGGAGTACAAATCAGCTGAACGTCTATTTATATATTCATAAAAACATTTTAAAGTAGTATAATAGTACATTTCTCAGATTTAACAGTAACTTGAGGAGTTTTACATTTTTCTGTGTTTCAAGGTTGAGTTTTGTTTACATTTGTGTATAACCACATATAAGCTCCAGGTTGTACTTCAGCAAAATGCCAAGAAAAGGTCAAAGGTCGCAGTCCCAGAAGCTTAGACGTCAGAAGGAGAAAGAACAGGTGAATGTTTCTCAGAGCAGTGAGCAGGTAAAGGTGTGTGTTTCAGCTTTTCCCAGCACAGAAGTGCAGAGCATTGTTCAGACAGCCACAGTGTCTTATGCAGATGTGGTAAAGAGAGGTGTTCCCTCAGTGTCTGTCCCAGAGCCTGAAGTTATGCAGCTAATCCAGACTGAACCCCAGGTAACTGAACAAACACAGCATGATGGAGAGACAGCCACAGTGTCTTATGCAGATGTGGTAAAGAGAGGCGTTCCCTCAGTGTCTGTCCCAGATCCTGAAGTTATGCAGGTAATCCAGACTGAACCCCAGCTAACTGTACAAACACAGCATGATGGACAAGCTCCAGTACAGTCTCATGTACAGGTTACAAACAGTGAAAGTCGTCCACAAGTGAGTAGCATCTGTGCAGCCCGAAGCCAGGCTTCTCCTAGGTATGGAAAGTACCGTAATCAGCAATGTATGGCTAACAGTTTGGTTTTCCTGTCATTCTTACACGAGGATGAATTCATTACCAAAGCAGATCTTAACAGTGTGTTGGACAAAGGCCATGCCGTGCATTCAGATGCCAGACTGAGGTTTGTGAACAGCGTGTTTCTAGCCTGCGATGAACTTCCCTCAGTGGTCATCAGCCGCAGACACGAGTATCAAGTAGACATGTCTCAGTTTGCTCGTTACGGCACATTTGATAGTACAGGTCATCTTCCGAGCCTTGAACAAGGACTACAGTGTTTGGCTTCAGAGTTTCGCTACGCTTTGCTTGTCATGGGAGGAACAGTCATCGCCGTTTGCAGGCTGACTTCAGGTGAATATGCATATTTTGACCCTCACCCACGTAAGTCTACTGGTATGCCATTGTCGCTAAGTGTAAGTGGTGGAACTGCAGTTATGTTGAAGTTCACACGTCTTAATGACATGATTGACAGGATCAAACGTTTGTACCGAATGTTTAGCATCGCACCAACCTGCACTTATGAGCTACAGCCCATCGAGTTTCACAGTGAAAACGCTGCTGACCAAAGAGATGCTAATCAGACCACCGAATACAGACAAACAGCTACAAGTGCACCAGCACCAGCTTTAAGTGAATGTGTTCATGAATCAAACTCCGAAATATACACTGAGCAGACACGGAAACCTGTGACCAAAGATTTAACCAGTGAAGTAATGTCATCCAGAGCTGATTCTTCAAATGAGACAGCTGCTCCCAGAAAAAAACAACCTTCTGATTATTTTGAAAAGAAAACCTCTGCATCTTCTGTGAGAGAAACTCCAGTAACACCAGATTCTGTTCCTCAGAATGATTCAAACACTGCCTCCAGTTCAACTAAGATAACAGAGGAACTCTCAGATAAACTGCTGAAACGTAATAAACAGCAAAGGCAAAAAATGAGGAGAAGATTATTGACCCAACAAAAGCTACCACAACGAAAGGAAAATCAGAAGACGAAAGAAAGGCAGATGTACAGGTTTGATGAAAGCTTCAAGACAAAGAAAAAAAACTCAATTAAGAAGTCTAATGATCCTGATCACAGACAGAAAAGGAGTCAGTACAAAAATGAACTGTATAAATTAAATGCTACCTATAGGGAGAAACACAGAGAACATTTGAGAAAGATGTATAGAGAAAGTGCTACAATTAGAGAGAGAAAAAGAGAACGTCATAAGGACATAAGGACATATAAAGACAATCCCTATTCAGAGAAAACCAGAAGAAACGTATAACAAGAACATATAGAGAGTCTTCCATATTCAGAGATAAGCAGAAAGAGCGTATAAGAAGAATATACAGAACTTGTGCTGGATTCAGAGAAAAACATAAAGCTTACATGAGGTCATATGTATATAACCTATATAAAGAAAGCGAAGAATTTAAAAAGAAAAAACGATCTTACATGACTAAGCGTTATGGAGAAGAGAAACAATTTCAGCAACAACACAAGGACAATATGAGAGAACGAATGAGAGTAAAATATTGGAACGGTTTTCTTTAGACAGATGCATAATATCAGATGTGCAATGAACATAAAACGAAAATATCGCCAGATGCATCGACCAGCTGAGAGTTTACAGTGTCATCCAGATAACACTTTAATGAATGAGGCCATATCTTGTTTCAGATCAAACATTAAGTCAGCACCATCTTATGTTTGTACTGTTTGTCTAAAAGCTTCTTTTCCTAATCAGGTGAAAATCTGCAAAAGAGAAAATTACTCAAAACACCAAACTGTAGCTCAACAGTGTCTAACTGGTAAATTTGTTCATGTGTGTGATGAAGCATGTCATGATCACTGCAACTTTCCTGTTGAGAGAAAAAATGAGTATATCTGTCACACATGTCACAGTTCACTCAAAAGTGGATGCATGCCCAGGCTTGCTGCTGTCAATGGTTTAGAACTGCAGGATATTCCAGCTGAACTGTGTGATCTCAACATTCTGGAGAGACATCTGATTGCCAAATGCATACCATTTGCTAAGATTATTCCTCTTCCAAAGGGGAGACAGAGACTCATACGTGGTAATGTGGTGTGTGTACCATCTGAGGTCCAACAAACAGTTGAATGTTTACCCAGACTCAGAAGCCATTCACAGATAATGAGGGTGAAATTGAAAAGACGATTGTGCTACAAAGGCCATCAGCTGTTCCAGACTGTCACCTGGTCTAAACTCATTCAAGCCCTGCGTAAACTGAAACAAATTCATCCACAGTACACAGATATTGTTATCAGAGATGATGCATTGCTTTGTGATCCAACGTTACCTGATGATGACAGCAGTGATGAAGCCAGCATGGGAAGTGATGATTATGATGAAGCAGATTTAATGGAAATTGACAACTATGAAAAAGATGCCCTTTTGTGCGAAAGTGAGTCTGAAAGTGAACAAGCTATTAATATGCAATCCTGTGATGAACAACCAGAGGAACAAAATCCAGATGAACCAGAAAGTGATTTGAACAATGGAGGTTTTGCTCTAGAAAGTTGTCTGCAGCCTGTAGACATTTCAGAAGAGATTCTCTGTTTCACTGATAACACATATTGTGTGGCTCCTGCAGAAAGAAACAATCCTGTTAGCTTCTTCAGAACTCCTCATTTGGAAGCCATGGCATTTCCTGTGCAGTTTCCTACTGGTCAGAATACACTGGATGAAAAGAGACGTCTCAAGCTCACACCGAGTGCTTACTTCAAGTCAAGGCTTTTCAACATTGATGCAAGATTTGCTAAAGATACAAATTACCTGTTTTTCTCACAGTTTGTCACTGAAATACATTTGGCTAATTCCAGCATGACAATACAGCTAAGGAAAGGTAAAACTATGACGAAAGATGGACGCAAAATCACATCAGGAATGTTACAAAGTAAGACAGAAGTAGAGAAGCTGGTAAGAAATAAAGATGCAATCAGATTTATGCAGCCACTCAGAGGAACTCCAGCTTACTGGCAGAAAACTACCAGAGATCTATTCAGTATGGTTCGCCAAATAGGAACACCTCAGTTCTTTGTCACTTTCTCTGCTGCTGAGATGAGATGGCGGAAGTGATTCAAGCAATAAAGAGACAGCAAGGTGAAGAGGTTGATTTTGAAGCCCTGGACTGGTCAGAAAAGTGTGAAATTCTAAGATCAAATCCAGTAACCACCATGCGAATGTTTGATAAACGTGTTGAGGCTTTGTTCAGAGATTTGCTTTTTTCTCCTGCACAGCCCCTTGGTGAGATCATTGATTACTTTTACAGAGTTGAGTTCCAGCACAGAGGTAGTCCACATATACACATGTTGCTGTGGATTCGAGAAAAGGTAGAAGTAGATGTGGATGATGACCAAACTGTCTGTGACTTTGTGGACAGATACATCTCAGCTCAGCTCCCTGATCCAGAAAAACAACCTGAACTGCACAAAAAAGTCACTGAACTACAAAAGCACAGCAAAAACCACACAAAGACATGCTTTAAGAGTGTGAACTCTGGTTGTAGATTTGGGTTTCCAAAACCACCAGCCACAAGAACAATGATTGTGAGACAGGATGAGGATTCAGACACTGAAGCTGCAAAAGCCAAACTCAGACCTTTGTTGAACCTGCTGAAAGAACCTGAAGCTGCTTCCCTCACCATAGAGCAGATTCTGTCACGATGCAACTTGACAATGAATGAGTATGAACAATGCCTCCAAGACATAAACAAGAAAACAGCTCTGATTCTGAAACGTGACCCAAATGAGTGTTGGATCAACAATTACAACCCAGACCTGCTTGAAGCCTGGAACTCTAATTTAGATGTCTCGTTAATTTTGAATGCCTATTCATGTATAGAATACCTCTGTAAATATATAACAAAGAAAGAATCTGGCCTCTCTGAATACCTGAAGACAGTTATTGATAACTCTGCAAAGAACACGGTCAATGAGTGTGATGAAATGAGAGCTGTGATGCAGGCTTACTCAAAAAAGAGAGAAATCAGCGCACAGGAGTGTGTGACTCGAGTCTGTGGCCTAAAAATGAAAAAATGTTCCCGCAGTGTTGTATTTGTACCAACAGATGATAACCCAGTAAAAATGAGTCGCCCGATGAGCTACCTGGAAAGCACAACACACGACAGCTGTAATATTTGGATGACAAGTTTGAGTGATAAATACAAATGCAGACCTGAGACACCAGAATATGAGGAAATGTCCCTGGCTGATTTTGCTGCCTTGTGCAGGTTGGTGAGTGGTCCAAATGAAGGAAAAGATGTGCTTCCTCTTCTAAACCAGCTTGGATTTGTACAAAGGCGAAAGAATGATAAACCAGCTATAATCAGGTATTACCACAGCTCACAAGAAAAAGATCCTGAGCAATATTATGGTCGACTGTTGAGACTTTACCTTCCACACAGATCAGAGCAGGAACTGAAACCACAAGGGTTCCAAACCTATCAGTCCTTCTACAACTCAGGTTTTGTACAACTTCCATGTTCAGACCACAGTGAGTCTGTGAAACGGATTGTGAAAAGAAATAAAGACAAGTATGAGAAGAACTCTGAGGATATTGAGAGTGCACTGGAAGAATTTGAACAAAATAGAGATGTTGTGATTGATGAATGGTGTAATCTTGCTCCTGAATCTGAAGTTGTGAGGATGCAATGTGATGAGAATCTTCCTGAGAGACATTCTGATGATGAGAACGAACAGGAGAATGTCCCCGATTACAGTCGTCAGTCTGATGCTGTAACAGAGATCAGAGCCATCAGAGAACAACCTGCAGTAGATCCAGCTGTGGTACGTGTAATGTATCAGAATCTGAACCAGAAGCAGGCCTGCGTGTTCTATGCCATTAGAGACTGGTGTATTCAGCGAGTTTGTGGTTTGAACCCAGATCCATTTCTCTTCTATATCAACGGTGGTGCAGGAACTGGTAAGTCACATCTGATTAAGTGTATTCACTCTGAAGCATCAAAGATCCTGAGCAGACTGCCTGCTAATGCAGAAGAAGCTGACATATCAAATCCAACTGTTTTACTGACTTCATTTACCGGTACAGCAGCTTTTTCTATCAGTGGCTCTACATTACATTCTCTACTGAAACTACCCAGGAGTCTGAAACCACCCATTCAAGGACTTGGTAATCAACTGGATGAAGTCAGATCTGAGCTTATAAATGCTGAAATTATTGTTATTGATGAGATTTCAATGGTTTCAAAACCCCTTTTTGCCTATGTGGATGCAAGACTGAAACAAATCAAAGGCACTCAGAGACCTTTTGGTGGAATGTCAGTTTTAGCTGTTGGAGATTTTTACCAGCTGCCACCAGTGCGACAGTCTAAACCTCTCTGTGTTTATGATCCAGAACAGATCGACCTATGGCAGGAACATTTTCAGATGATCACTCTAACCGAGATCATGCGTCAGAAAGATGATGTGGCCTTTGCAGAGATGTTGAACAGGATTAGAGTCAAAGAAAAGACAGATGAGCTTTCTCAGTGCGACAGAGATTTGTTGTCACAGGCCGTGACTGCACCAGAAGAATGTCCAACTGAGGTCTTACACATTTATGCCACCAACAAGAATGTGGAATCCCACAACACAGATACCCTGAAGAAGCTTCATTCAAACATTATAATCATCAATGCAGACGATTTCCAGAAGGATAAATGTACAGGCAGAATGGCACGAAGAGACAAACCATTTACAGGTGGGCGAAATGATTTACCCGACACTCTGAACGTTGCAGAAGGAGCTCGAGTCATGCTTACCAGAAACTTGGACACACTAAACGGTTTAGTCAATGGTGCTTTTGGTATACTGGTAAAGGTGGTGAGATCTGAAAATGATGGACAAATAATTAAACTGGGGCTCAGAATTGACAACAGGCAGCCTATGAGACACAACCGCAGTGCTAATGCAGCATCTGATGATCTGGTTTACATTGAGAGAGCAGAGGAGAGTCTGAAGTTTAAAGGAGCGGTACGCAGACAGTTTCCTGTAAAGCTCGCATTTGCCTGCACAATCCACAAAACCCAGGGTCTTACAACACAGACAGCTGTAGTTTCAATGAAGAACATTTTTGAACCAGGTATGGCTTATGTTGCTCTCAGCAGGGTGACGTCTCTCAGTGGACTCTATTTGCAGGACTTGGATGAGAACAAGATTTATGCCAATCCTGAGGTAACTGCAGCGCTCCAAACCATGAGACAAGCCAGTGTTGAGGAAATGATGCCTCTTCTTCAGGTCAGAGAAACAGCCAGCAGACCTGACACTTTTACACTGATCCATCACAATACAGAAGGTTTGCCATCTCACATCAGTGACATCAAGAGTCATCATGAAATGTGTTTAGCAGATGTTTTGTGTCTTACTGAGTCTCACCTCCAAGGCTCCTTTGTTGCAGACAGTCTTCATTTGGACGGCTACACAATGTTCAAACGCAACAGACATGTGTCCTACACAAACTTTCCTCACATGGCCAGCAGAAGTGGTGGGGGAGTTGTTGTGTATTTGAGGAATCATTTTCAGGTTCAGGTAAAACAGTATCTGCATAATGTCACTGATCTTGAATTTTTAGTGTTGAAGGTTCAGGCTCCATTCCCTGCGCTCATTGCTGTTGTGTACAGACCCCCAGACTACAGTTTGACACCATTCATGCAAAACCTGGTAAGTCTTTTAGATTCACTTGAAATAATGGACTGTCACCCAATAATTGTGTGTGGAGATTTTAATGAGAACCAGTTACAGAGTGGAAGAAAACAGATTCTGGAGCAGTTTCAGTCGAGAGGGTATTCACAGCTGATCACTTCCGCCACTACAGACAAGAACACCTTGCTTGACCTCATTTTTATTTCCCAGCCACAGCAAAGCCTACATTCAGGTGTTCTGAGAACATATTACAGTTACCACAACCCTGTGTTTTGTGTCCTGTCCTTGAGCCAATCATGAAGTCATCTGGTGAGTTTTGAAACAATTACAGATCATGTTTGTTACAGAGTTTACTGATTGTAGAGCATGAAAAAGATTTTTCATTGAAAAAAGGGTCTTCCCTACTCTGTCTGTCAGAAGACCCTTTCTTATTGCAATGTTATTAATCATTTCACCAAATCATTGCTGAACTTCATGCAGAGCAGGGAACATCTGCTATCATGCACCTCTGATCTGAAATGTGCTGCAACATTTGATAAACCAACATAATTTATTTTTTATTCTCATGTTTTAAATGACTACATCTTTTTACTGTGACGTATGTAGCTCAACAAACGAGATCTTCCCCTCCAAGGGCTTTAAAATATGAAATAGTAAATAAATAAATCCCAGATAAATGCAGGTATTTATTATGGGTCACATGAATAAATACAGACAATTATATTTTCTTGATTATAGTAGATTTTGTAGAATCAAAAGTTTTTGTGATGAATGAGTTTTTGCTTATCATGTTTTACAGGTAAAAAATGTCAAAAGTTTTAAACTATCTTTAGGCTACCAGAGATGTCTATAATGATACATTATGTAGAGAAAAACATTAGTACAGCTTACAGAATATGTATAAAAACTGATTTAGAAGTAAATGGATAGTTTTCTGAAAGTTCCCGACTACAGTTTAACACCACCCACCCAGCTCAGCCCCCAAGTGTCTATGTAATGCTTGTATGGTGTGTGAGTTTGACTTGGCCTTTATCCGGGTGGGTTTGGGTTTGGGTGGATAAAGGCCAAGTCAGAATTCTCTGAGCAGCTGGAAAAAGCTGCTAATAAACAAAGACATCAGAAAGTGTGGGCTTTAGGTGTGCCCACGCTTTCTGATGCACTAATTAGACTTAGTAACCGACACCCCATACCAGCATCACATAGACACTTGGGGGCTGAGCTGGGTGGGTGGTGTTATAAGCACTTGTTTTGTTAGATGTATTTTTTCAGACAGGGCACAGTCTCCTTTGTGGCAAAACCTTCAAACTCACCATCCTCAGCTGAAACAACAACATCTTAACACCATCTTCATGAACTGCTGAGCCAAACCTGATCCATCAGTGCTGGACTGCACAGATAACTACATGCCACAAGGAGACTGCTGTTTTAAGAAACTGCCATACCAGTGTGTCTTCAATGGAGAAGATGACACACCCATCACCTGACCTCCTGCCTGATCTGGAGACCATCATCATGCTGCCACACACACACCTCTGAGACCATCAATTATGACTGATACTGAGGAAACTGTATTTCCTGTCAGAGATGCTCAGTGATCCTCAGAGCAGAGAGAGGTATGATTTTTTTTCTTTGATAAAAAATGTCAGTGCTTTTAATTCATTTAATTAATTTAAATCCTGTTTATTGCATAAATAATTCCACACTCAAATGATTATACTTGTTGACACTTTTTGAGTTTTAATTCACATTATGGATTACAAATCTATGCTTTTCTACTCTGTCTCTCTGTGCAGGTACTGCTGTCTTCTGAGTTCTTCAGTGTCCCAACTGAGACATTCAAACCTCATTGCAGAGCTCATGTCTTTCCTCACCATCATGTGAGTGTGAGATTGCTCTGGATTCTGGTTATGTGACCTGCAGCACCTATAAGGTATTTCAATATTGTTCATTGTATAACTCATTTGTAGTTTTTAGGCCTTAACACAAATGAAATGTTCCTTTTTCTGTATTTTTTAGAACAAGCTCGTCCAGTGTGCCTGCATTCCAGCTTCTTAGACTCTACGCAAGTGGACAGAGTATTAGTGTTTGACCACTCTTACAGACACCGACTTCTGTCAACTCACTTCTACTGATCAGGCACCTCACTCCAGGAAGACAGAGGGCTGCAAGCCTGTCATCATTTCCTGTGTGGCTATTCTTGGGGTAGCATCAGATTTTTCCCACAAATATTAAAAGGTAACACTTGTTTTAAGCTTAGTTATTAAATCAAAAGTCTTCCCTTGTGTTATGTCTGTGAAGGTTCTCATGGTGTCCTTTGATGTAGTCTCTCTCTTCACTTGCATACCCACTACAGAGGCAGTGGAGACTGTCAGAAAACGACTACAAGAAGACAGCTCCTTGGAAGACAGGACCAACTTCACACCCGATCAGATTTGCACACTGTTAGACCTCTGCCTTACCACTACATATTTGAAATACAACGAGGGTTTCTACAGACAAAAACATTGCTGCGCCATGGGCTCCCCCGTGTCACCTATTGTAGCCAACCTTTGCATGGAGGAAGTGGAAATGAAGGCTCTTGGCTCTTTTAAAGGGAGAGTACCCAGCCACTGGTACAGATATGTAGACGACACCTGGGTCAAAATCAAAACACAAGAAGTGGAATCCTTCACTGCGCACATTAACGCCGTGGATAAAAACATCAAGTTCACCAGGGAAGACACAAAGGACGACTGTTTGCCTTTCCTGGACTGCGCTGTGCACATTGAAGAGAATGGCAACCTCAACATTGAAGTTTATCGGAAGCGCACACACACGGACCAGTACCTCCTCTTTGACTCCCATCACCCTCTGGATCACAAACTTGGAGTAATCAGGACCCTACACCCCGGGCAGAACATGTTCCCTTTAAGCCTGAAGGAAAAAGAAGGAACACACACATGTAAAGGAAGCACTTAAAACATGTGGCTATCTATCCTTATTGGGCGTTTATAAAGTCAGCAAAGATGCACAGAAAAGAACATCAGACACCAGCGAGGGAGGATAAGAAAGAGAGATGCAACAACATTGTCATCCCCTATGTAGCCGGTGTATCAGAGAAACTCAGGAGAGTTTTCTCCAAGCACGACATCCCAGTGTACTTCAGACCCAGCAACACACTCAGACAGAAACTGGTTCACCGAAAGACAAAACTCCTAAACACAAACTTAACAATGTGGTGTACGCTGTACAGTGCAGCGAGGAATGCCCAGACCTCTACATCGGAGAGACCAAACAGCCACTTCACAAGCGCATGGCACAACATAGAAGAGCCACCTCCACGGGACAAGACTCAGCAGTTCATCTGCATCTAAAGGACAAAGGTCAGTCTTTCGAGGATGCCAACGTTCACATTTTGGACAGAGAGGACAGATGGTTTGAAAGAGGAGTGAAAGAAGACATTTACGTCCACTGTGAGCGACCATCTTTGAACAGAGGCGGTGGTTTATGACACCAACTGTCTGCCATCTATAATCCAGTTTTGAGATACCTTCCCAGACACCTTAATGCCCACTCACATCCTGGGCCATCTGACCTAAGGGAAATCACATGATAGGGTGGGGCCAGGTTTCACAATAAGCTCACCCGAAACCCTGCCTGGTTGGGACCCACACCCACTTTCACACCTTGGCTCATGTGATTAGGTAGAGGATCATCAGGGGGTCCTTTGTCCCTCTTTGGGGGGAAACTCCCACTGGGTTTAAATCTGGGACTCTCCACCACTGACCCTTAGAAGAAGAAGCTTCTCGGATGAGAGGTGAAATGTCTTCAAGCAACTTAAAGAAGTCCAGACGCTTTTCTTTCCAAGCTCATTAGACTTCCCATGTGTTAATTACATTTTATTTGTTGTTGTTTTCTTTTATATTTATATGTAGTGATTGGATGTGGTGGAGCTTTGTTGTTTATGTGGAAAACATCTGTTTGTGATGATATTTACAATGAGGCTTTAAGGTGACAGTTTCCATGTTATTTCAATCCTTTTACTAAGCAAAAACATGTTTGCAATTAACATATTTTTTCAGTTTTGTCTTTTGATTTATGGTTAACATTCCTCTGTGACAGCAAATACTAAACTGGTCCAAGTAACCAGCATATCATTGGTCAAAGGCAAAAAGGACCACATGTCACACTAGCAATGAATTTTTGACTGTGTTTGTGTTAGTATAGAGTAGGTCTAACAGTGGTTTTCCACATCTGCTCTAATATATATAGATAATGGGTCAGACATATAAAGTCATTTTGAAAAGTTCATAAAGGTCACATCCATTTATATGTGTTATATACCACAACATTCATGCTAATGGTTCTACTGTTTACAGTTACTTTATGATGGATTTCACCCTGGTCACAGCACTATGTGAAAAGCTGTTAGAGGTAAAGTTAACCCAATTAATACCTCATCATAAGTCACTCTCTAACACAGGGTAGTGATTATTTTTCACTGTAATTTATTCCACAACAATGTTCTTTATTTGATTCTTTAAATATGCATATCGATTGTTCAGCTGTGTGTCTCTCCACACCTGAAATATATCACAATGTTGACTTCATTTCGACAGTATTTTGTAGATTGGTACCATATTTATCAAATCATCTTGTGCATTTATTACCTAAATGTTGTTTGTGGGGTTTTTTTTGTTTGTTTGTTTTTTTGGAATTTTTACATTTCACCAGCTGTGTAAACTCTGCAATTTTACCTTGGTTTTGTTCCACATCAGTTTATCTGCTGCCTGGTATTCCTGTCTTCCTTCTCTCACCCCAACCGGTCGCAGCAGATGGCCGCCTCCCTGAGCCTGGTTCTGCTGGAGGTTTCTTCCTGTTAAAAGGAGTTTTCCTTCCCACTGTCGCCAAAGTGCTTGCTCATAGGGGTCATATGATTGTTGGGTTTTCTCTGTATCTATGAAGCGCCTTAAGGCGACTTTTGCTGTGATTTGGCACTATATAAATATAATTGAATTGAATTGAATTGGTTTTCTTCCTTTTCTAATGTTTTTGGTAATTTTTCACAGTTAAACAAGTAACTTTGAGGTTACTTCAGCGTTTTCAGCTGTTATCTGTTGACAGTTTTGCCTAATTGTTACATTTCTGGAATATTATAGCAGTTCTGGTAAGTTGTAATATTTCTGCCAAGTTATTAATTTTCTACTAAATTATATCATTTCTACTAAGTTATGTTATTCTAAATTATTACATTTCTGCTAAGTTGTAGCCTCTGGTAAACTACAATATTTCTGGTGAATTGTTATGTTTCTTCTAAGTTATTGCATTTCTGCTATGTTATTACATTTTTGTTAACTTGATGTTGTTCTGCAAAGTTACTAAAATTTCAACAACTTTTTAAACACTGACTTTGATTTCTTCAGCTTCTTTAGCTATTTCAACTGTTTTCAGCAGACAGCTTCAGCTTTAAAGCATCCACACTGCATTTTCGCAGGAAATGCAAATTTTTCTAGTTGCTGGAGGCATCCACACTATTGAGTTCCTGTTTCTCTTTATTCTTTTACACTTTTCGCCGTGGATCTACTTCCACAATTTTCAGCCGATTTTCACCGTTCAAATTTTAAACTATTCTGCTATTTCTGCTAATGATGGCTATATCTTTTGGTATTTTATACTGTTATACTTTTTAAAATATTAAGCTTTTTTCCTTTAATTTGTCCCATTGAAATGAATGGGAAACTTCCATAATTCTGCTAAAACTTGCTTGTTTTTGAAACTTAACTACTTTTTCCTACTTTCACGTAGAACAACCATTCAAACTTTAAAATGTTCTCAAATTATTGGGCTATTCAGGAATAAATCAGCTTTTTCAAATCTTTTACCGTTTTACTTTTATGCCTCTTAAAGTTTTGAGTTGCAAAATTGTGATTTTCACAAAATACATGCGTTGTTATGGTTGCTATGCACTTGGCTTCCAGTGTGCCACTGAAGGTTTTGCAGTCTTCTCTTCATGTCCGAACAACTTCTTGCTACTTGCTCAATTTTCACTCAACTTCCACAAATTATACATCAAAACGTAGGTATTTTTGCTGGCTTTCAGAAAATGTCACCATCATTGTTGTGAGATTTATAGAATTTTGGCAAATCTCCTCAGACCAACACAAAGTCTCAAAACTCCCCATAGAAAGTCAATGGAGAGCTTGTTCAAAATCACAGCTTGATTTCTGTAATGAGAGGCATATTCGAATCGTCATATCTCCTTAACGAAGCAAAGTTAAAACATGAGGCTTGTCCCAGTATATCTTCAGACACTCCTGACACTCACAATTCAAGAATTTCTTTCTCACCTATTACCGTTCTGAAATGAGTTAGACTTGTTTGAGGGTAGGAAATTCATCCTTCGCTCAGATTTCTTCAGATTTCAAACTCTGGAAATGATCCACTTTTTTTCTCTCGTCATATCTTTTAATGGATATCAACAGAGACCTGAAAATTTCCAAGATTGTTCACCACAGCCTGCTGTCTCTTACGGTGAAAAAATGATATTGATACTCCAAATAGATTTAGAGTTAGAAAGCGTTGTTTGAGGGCAAGTCAAGGCAGTTTTGCTTCGCCTCTACTCAGTTATGGTGCATTACAAGTCAAATATCTTTAAAAATTCATATTTTAATGATAAATGTCAACACTGTAAGATTCCCCATCTCTTCTGAACAAAACGGTGTAAGAATGACCGTTCTAGCCCCTACGGTTAGGAAATTATGGCCATTTGTTTGAGAGGAATCCTCACTATGAGAAATTCACTGCAGAAATCCTGTCTCTGTGCTCTGTGTGTGTAAAACGGCTGCACCTGTTTTGGCGGGAAAAAGTGCACAGGCTCTCTGATTGGTGGATTCAAATTCAGCAGCTCCCAGGCTGCTTGACTGAGCTAGAAACTTACTTCTCTCCTCTGTGTGTGTGTGTGTGTGTGTGTGTGTGTGTGTGTGTGTGTGTGTGTGTGTGTGTGAGAGAGAGAGAGAGAGAGAGAGAGCGAGAGAGAGAAAGCCGTTTATGGGATGATCTCATTGTAAGATTCAAATTCAATATATTTAGACTGCTTGACTGAATTGGATCTTGTGTGTTTGTGTGTGTGTGTGTGTGTGTGTGTGTGTGTGTGTGTGAGAGAGAGAGAGAGAGAGAGAGAGAGAGAGAAAGCCGTTTTATGGGATGATCTCATTGTAAGATTCAAATTCAATATATTTAGACTGCTTGACTGAATTGGATCTGTGTGTGTGTGTGTGTGTGTGTGTGTGTGTGACAGAGAGAGAGAGAGAGAGAGAGAGAGAGAGAGAAAGCCTTTTATGGGATGATCTCATTGTAAGATTCAAATTCAATATATTTAGACTGGTTGACTGAATTGGATCTTGTGTGTGTGTGTGTGTGTGTGTGTGTGTGTGTGTGTGTGTGTGTGTGTGTGTGAGAGAGAGAGAGAGAGAGAGAAAGCCTTTTATGGGATGATCTCATTGTAAGATTCAAATTCAATATATTTAGACTGGTTGACTGAATTGGATCTGTGTGTGTGTGTGTGTGTGTGTGTGTGTGTGTGTGTGTGTGTGTGTGTGTGTGTGTGTGAGAGCGAGAGAGAGAGAGAGAGAGAGAGAGAGAAAGCCTTTTTATGGGATGATCTCATTGTAAGATTCAAATTCAATATATTTAGACTGGTTGACTGAATTGGATCTTGTGTGTGTGTGTGTGTGTGTGTGTGTGTGTGTGTGTGTGTGTGTGTGTGACAGAGAGCAAGAGAGAGAGAGAGAGAGAGAGAGAAAGCCTTTTATGGGATGATCTCATTGTAAGATTCAAATTCAATATATTTAGACTGGTTGACTGAATTGGATCTTGTGTTTGTCTCTCTCTGTGCATGTGTGTTTCCATATGTGTCCATATTTATGATTGTGTGGCTGTTATATATTTTGTTTTTTCCGATTTTTTCTTTTAACAAGTATATTTGAGGGACCCTCAGCATGTTCAGCATTTTTCAGCTGTCCGTTTTGCTTTTCCAATTTTTCTGTTTAAGTTATTACTATTGTGCTAAATCATAGCATTTCTGCTGTTTTATAAGATTTGTGCTAAATATAGTATTTCTGATTAATTATAGTTTTCTACCAAATCATAGTACAGTATTTTTGCTTTTTATAGGATTTTTTATAGGATATTTATGTTGCTTAATATAGTATTTCCGCTTTTTATGGGATTTTTGCTTAATATAGTACTTCTGCTTATTATAGGATTTGTTCTTAATATAGTATTTCTGCTAAATGTAGTATTTATGCTTAATCATAGTATTTCTATATATTTCTGCCAGGTCCCCAGGCAGCCAATCCTCTGTGAGGACTGAGGCATTCAAATCTACATATCAGGGCCTGCACGGCTTCCCAGCCAGCCAATCATATCTGAGGATGAGACATTCAAATTTACAAATCAGGGTCTGGACGGCTTCCCAGCTAGCCAATCATATCTGAGGTCTGCCCTTTCTTCTCTCGTCATATCTCAGCGACAGATGTACAAAGAGCAATGCAAATCACAGTCAAAGTACACCAAAGTACGCTGATTCACCCAGTACAAAATTATGCTTCTAGTCCACCAAGTTTTTGAGTTACACGACGTTTTATAACTCCAAAAACGGCGTTTTTCGCCTCTCACCCGCAATCTAATTCTGACTGCTCATCACCCTGTTTTCCAGGCGCTCGCTCTCTTTCCCAATTCTGCAAACATTTATGATTTTAGCAGCTTTTCTAATATGGACCTCAGATTCTTGTTAACACTCCATGGCACAAATACTCTTCCCTTTAGGCTCTGTGTATGTGTGTGTATCAATATTTCTCCCATTTTAAAGTATTACTCCTCCATAATTGTATTTCTGTTAAATCAAAGTACTTTTACTACATCTTAGTACTTCTGCTCAATCATAGTATTTCTGCTAAATCATAGTATTTTGCCAAATTATGGTTTTGTGCCAAATCATAACATTTGTTTTATGTTATAGTATTACTACTAAGTGGAGGAATTTCTGTCATGTTACAGTATATGTGCTGATTACAGTATTTCTGCTAAATCATAGTATTTCTACTATATTATATTTTTCTTTCTAAATATAGCATTTCTGCTATATAATTTTATTTCTGCTATGTTATAATATTTGTTCTAAACCAGAGTATTTCTGCTGAAAGATAGTATTTCTGCCAAATGATAGTATTTCTGTCAAATTACAGTATTTGTGCTAAAACATAGTATGTTTTTTTTTAAATTTCAATATTAATAGTATTTTACAGTGTCTCTGGTAAATCGCAGCATTTCTGCTATGTTGTACTGTTTTTCTAAATCATAGTATTTCTGTAATGTTTAAGAATGTTTGGCTAAATATATTCTTTCTGTTATCTTATACAATTTCTCCTAAATTCTTGTATTTTTGAGAAGTTATCGTGTTTCTGGTAAGTTACAATATTTCTGCTAAGTTCTGCTATGCTATTGTATTTTTGCCAAGTATTATGTTTCCTCTAAGATATTACAGTTCTGCTAAGTTACTACATTTTAGCAAAGTTCCTTGGCTTCTGCAAAGCTTTTACAAATTCTGCAACTTTTCAGCTTTTTCTGCTAGTTTCAGCAGACAGCTTCAGCATTACAGCATCCACACTGCATTTTCGCAGGAAATGCAAATTTTTCTAGTTATTATGTGTGCCTATGCCAAGAGGCACACATATTACTATTCGTCGGATTTATTATTATTATTATGTGTGCCTATGCCAAGAGGCACACATATTACTATTCCTCGGATTTATTATTATGTGTGCCTATGCCAAGAGGCACACATATTACTATTCCTCGGATTTATTATTCTTATTATTATTATTTTCCTTTTTCCGCCTGAAATTTTGCAGTGTATCTCGACCCGCAGTTTTGAGACAAGCTTCATATATGTTACCTCATTTTGTGCGGCTGGATCTGGAATGGTGTGCTATGACTTTTGGTGTTTATGAATTTTATAGTTTTTAAATATTAATATTTTAGTGAAAATTTCCCGCGCTCCTCTGCCAAACAGTTTTGACATTAGGGTTACATATGTTAGATCATTTTGTGCGGCTGGAGCTGGACTATTATGTCATGACTTTTGGTGTTTATGACTTTTATAGTTTTTTAAATATTACTATTTTAGTGCAAATTTAGGCCAATTCATCTTTTGGCGCCAAATAAACAGACTTCATTTGTGGTGTGTTGGCGCCATCTTTTGGTCCCATTGAAACAAATTTCAAACTTCATTTGTGGTGTGTTGGCTCTCTCTAGTGGTATGCGGGAGTGGTACAGCCTGTCTACCCTTATTTGGATTACCGTAATGATGACAATTTCAGCGGTGCGCACAGCGTCGCTGCTTTCAGGAGCCATTGGAATTTTTAAGGTTGCGCAAATCATTCAAAAGTTACGGTAATGCTTGGTGGAAAACTCAATATCCCACAATTCATAGCACACCTCTGCCGAGTTAAACAATGGCGGCCACCACTTCGTTTTATATGTCTTTTATTAGTGTTTCTAGGTCACAAAATAAACTTTTAAGATATTTTCAGGCGAGAATGTAGGTGTGTAAACTTCAAATATCTGCTTGTTTTATCAAGACATCCCATATTAGCGACAATGCTCTGACG
Organism: Oreochromis aureus; assembly: GCF_013358895.1. Lineage (NCBI taxonomy): Eukaryota > Metazoa > Chordata > Actinopteri > Cichliformes > Cichlidae > Oreochromis > Oreochromis aureus. The sequence continues at coordinate 164 of NW_024108967.1, read as the reverse complement.
ACCTCGGTCCTGCCTGACAGCTAGCCGGCTACCTAGCTAGCTGCCGCGACTTGGCTGCAAATGGACAGCGAGGGACTCTCTCTCCTTTCACCTCCCCGGTCTCGCAAATGCTCGCACAGAATCGGAGTTACGGCTGGATGTGGAAAAAATAACTGAGTTGTTTG